>NC_091473.1:154003682-154303682 GCF_036971445.1 Narcine bancroftii | reverse complement strand
TGTGGATTGACCTCTGATCCATTTCTCCGCAGCGACTGTGATGCAACCGGTCAGGACCCTCTTGATAAAGGTCCTGTAGAAGGTTGACATGATGGAGGCTGGTTGCCTTGCCCGCTTCAGTCTTCTTAGGAAGTGTAAGGTAAAACATCATGAGATGGGAATGTGTAAGGAGTTACCCTGTACAGGGCTGTAACAAGATGTGAATGCATCCTTGTACTTACAAGATAAGAGAGACATTGATGGATTGAGAGGCAGGAAGCTAGCAGGGAAAGGATAGCAACAGTTTTAGTCATTGGACAAGTAATGATATGATGATGTTCTAAGCACGTATCCAAGGGTATAAAAAATCACCATTTTGCTGATAACGGCAGAATGCATTCTCCGACTAACATGGTTAGTTGCAAGTGTTACAATCCGGTAATAAAGAACAAAGAACCCTGATTTCGACTCAGTCTGGTGTTTGTCTCACTCATTCATGAACAAAGCAGACCTAACAGAAGTGAAGTCGCTGCTGCACCTTCCTGACCAGTGAGGAGATGTTGAGTGTCCACAATAGGTTCACTGGTTAAGTGAACTCCAAGGAACTTGGTGTCTCCACTCTCTCTACCACAGTTGCAAAGATCCACCCACAGAGTCTCACTGGACAATCCCCTCTCCACTGATGAATGAGCCTGCAACTAGATCCAAGATCACACTCACTGGGGAGTGGGCCACACTCAGGTTAATTGGACAGAAGCCTCGGGCACAGGGAAGGGGGACAACTGAAGGGTGGGTTTCGGAAGGTTCCGCCTGTGTTTGAGCAGTGGGGTCTCCGTACTAAATGCCAGGGTGTGCAGGAGGCAGGTTAACACGATAACAAATTAATTAGAGCAGGGAACAGATCACAATGAGCCCAGCGTGGACAGAAGAACTGAGCTTCAGAGGTGGTGGGGGGGGGGTGGCTATGAGGGGGATTAAGGGCTGATAGGAACTTTGTTTTTTAATCTGCTGCCAGAGGCAGGAGAGAGGAGAATGAGAACATGTTGTGTGATGCTGCATTAAACCAGAAGCTTTCATCGGATTAGTGAGGGTCAGTGGAACAGGGTAATATCTGTGATCCTTCTCTGAGTTCAGGGTCTCCAAGGGATGGGCTAAATCCAATGGGTGGTAAGGAGAGCCTTTGCGCCACTTGCCTTCGGTTCAGGAGAAGGTTTATGACCCACAGCTGGTCTAGTCTCAGTCTGCACGGCTGGGTGTGATACAGAGGTCAGAGTGACACACTAAAGTCTGCAGACGCTGTGATTGCAGTAAAAAGACACTGAAATGCTGGAGGAACTCGCTGGTCTTTTCAGCGCCCATAGGAGACAAAGACATATTGTTGGCGTTTCAGGCCTGAGGCCTTCTTCAAGGAATAAAGCAGGATAAGCCAGAAGCAGGAAATCGCAGAATTCAGACAGAGCGGCTGGGGGGAGGGATCCAGACCAACAAATGGTATAATGGGATATGATCAGGGAAGAGGTGAGAATTTATCATGTCTGTGGAAGGGAGAGACAGAGTTGGGGGAAGAAGTGAGGGGGATGGGGGGCTTAATGAAAGCCATCGGTTGGAGGGTGTCCAGACAGAAGATGAGGTGTTGTTCCTCCAATTTGCAGCTGGTGCACAGCACATTCACCAGGATGTCTACACTGAAGCGCCAGAGATCTCAGGGGTCAGGCAGCACACATCGCTGTTCTGAGCCTGAGTTTGGCATCAGGGAAGGGTTCAGACCTGAAACGTGGCTTTCCACCGATGTTGCCTAACCTGCTGAGATTCTCCAGGTCTCCAGATACTGCACACTCCGTGTTGTGCCTTACTTACCAGGATGCTTTTAGAGTGGTCAGAATCTGGAACGGGTGGAGAGAAGGGCATTGGAAACAGGCCCTTCGGCCTATTGAGTCCATGCTGACCATCAACCACCCCTCCTCACATTCCCACCACCACCTCCCCCAGATGCTACCCCTCACCCACACATTGGGGGCCATGGCAGTGACCAATTAACCCACCTCTAGGAAGCAACAGGAATCTGCAGCCCCCAGGGAAACCCACAGGGTCACAGGGAGAATGTGCAAACTCCACATACGTAGCACTGGAGGGGATGAATCTCTGGAATGTGAGGATCTAACTGTGCTTTCTCCTGAGTCCTCTGAAAACCTTACAACTCTTCCCAGGATTCTGTCATCGGCAGATCTGGTACCATTCCCTTGGTCTGCTTTGAGCATATTTTTTCAAAAGACTTCAATTAACTTGGCACATGAAAAGGAGCAAGTGTGAGGGCCCAGGCGGCTGAAGGCAGTCATTACAGTGGGCGACAGGCTGGTGAACAGAGAGGTTTCAGCTGATAAAGCTGTTCACAGCTTCTTCAGTATTCACTGTGAGTTCCAACCTATTTCCCAGTCTCTCCCAATCTTTAACGTAGAACTCTAATGCATAGTACAGGCTCTTCAGCCCTTGATAATGTGCTGTATATACACACTCACACTAAACCCTCCCTACTCTGTAACCCTCTATTTTTCTCCATTCATCTGCCTGTCTAACAGTCTCTTAAATGCCCCTAATGTTCCAGCCTCCACCATCATCCCTGGCAAGGCATTCCAGGGACCAACAACTCTCTGTGTAAAATAACTTACCCCTGAAGTCTTCCCTAAACTTTCCTCCCTTCACTTTGTACAGACATCCTCTGGTGTTTGATGATCCTGCCATGGGAAACAGGTGCTGGCCGTCCACCTTGACTGTGCCTCTCAGAATCCTGTATCAAGTCTCCTCTCATCCTTCTACACTCCAAAGAGAAAAATCCCAGCTCTGTTAACCTTGCCTCATAAGACTTACTTCCCAATCCAGACAACACCCTGGTAAATCTCCTCTGCCCCCTCTCCAAAGCTTCCACATCCTTCCTATAATGAGGTGACCAGAACTGAACACAACACTCCAAGTGTGGTCTCACCAGAGAGTTGGAGACATCTGGACTGTCCTGCTCCTTGTTCCATTTTCCACATCTCCTTTAAATGTTTAAATCCAAACTTTGTTCATAAATCGTCATAAAATCTAGGAAACTATTTCTGGTCTAACTATGACAATTTCTCCCACCCATCGTAGACATTGATGTGAGGCACTACCTCAAGGAGGTAGTCAACATCATAAAAGACCCACATCGCCCTGGTCACAATACTCCATCCAGTTCTCCCACTGTGGTCTCCTCTACATCCGCAGAGTCCGGTCGCAGACTGGGAGGTTGCTTCCTTCAGCACCTTGGCTCTGTCCGCTGCAATAGCCTGGATCTCCCAGTGGCCACCCATTTCAATTCTCCATCCCATTCCCTTGTTGACATGTCTGTCCAGGTCTCATGCTCTGCCAGAATGAGACCACCTGCAAATTTGAAGAACAACATCTCATCTTTCGCCTGGACACCCTCCATCTTCTGCCTGGACACCCTCCATCTTCCGCCTGGACACCCTCCATCCAGATGGCATAAACATTGACTTCCCCTGTTTCTATTCACCCCCCACCCTCTTTTTCTCCCTAATGCCACCTTTCCCCTCTCTCTCTCTCTCTCTTCCTTCCCTTTCCTTCTGTCTCCTTTTCCCCAACTCTGATTCCCAGACACCTCCTCCTCCCCCAGCCAATTCTCACCTTTCCTCTCTCCTGTGCCATCCATATCCAATTAACAAGTCTGTGCTCCTCCCTCAAGCCTTTCTTCCCTCCACCTTTTCATTCAGGTGCCTACCTGCTTTTTATTCAAGACATGAGGAAGGGCTCAAGCCCAAAATGTCAGTGATCTATCTTTACCTCCTATGGACGCTGTGAGACTGGCTGAGTCCCTCCATTATCTCTGTTTTATTACAACCTCTTCTCACTGCTCCCTTTGGGCAGAACAGTGAAGACCAGCCCCTCCAGGTTCAAGAACAGATCCTTTCCCACAGCCATCAGGCTCTTGAACCTCCCCCACTACACTGATCCAAGACTGATCCCACACCACAAAAGGACTGAATGCACTGAGTAAAATCATTTGTGTTGCATGAGGGTTTACCGTGAATATTTCCAATCTATTTTTCTGTATTTGTTGTCTTTTTTAATTGAATTCATCATTTGGTATAGTTTTTGAGTGGTTTTGTAGATTATTTTTACCAGCACCTGTTCAGCTGTAGCAGGTAAGAATTCAGTGCTTAAGTACCTTGTACCGTCCTGTACGACAATAAACTCCTCCTCATTGTAAAAGTCTTCCAGGACTCTGTTAACAAAGGACCCATCCTGCTCTGCCCCAACCTTTCCACCCCTGTGGGCTGGGCTCGAAATGAGCCTGGGCTTTTTCTGAGTCAACATTCATCCCTCTATATCTGCTCTCTAGCCCTATCGCTTACGTGGGAGCTTGCTGTGAACTAATTGGTTTCAATGGCTCTGTCCTCTCACCCCCCTTCTCCCCCATTACACAGCCCAGTTCCCTCAGGGAACACCATGGGGGTTTATCACCGTGGTGGGAGGGAGAGTGGGTCAAAACTGGAGAGGGGGAGAGGTACGGGGCATGGGGGGGTGCAGTGATGGGAAGGGGGAGGGTTACAGGGCTGGGGAGGGGCAGTGGTGGCTTAACCATTAGGCTGAGTAGGCGTAAGCCTATGGGCCCTGAAGGGAAACAGCCCAGCAGGAGCGGGGACACTGGGCTCCCGACAGGAGTGGGGACACCGGGCTCCCGACAGGAGTGGGGACACCGGGCTCCCAGCAGGGAGGGATACCGTTTTGTGGATGGATACAAAGATGGGGAAGGGTTGTAGTGGTGAGGGCAGTTTGAAATGCTGAGCAGGTGAAAGACAGCAATGAGATGGGCAGAGGACAAAGAGTGGGGGGAGGGGTTAAGAGATGGGGAGAAGTATGGGAGGGTGGAGGGAGAGATCGGGAGGGGGAGATGGGGAGGGCGAGATGGGGAGGGAGTGATGGAGAGGGGGAGATGGGGAGGGGAGGGAGATGGGGAGGAAGAGATAGGGAGGTGGAGGGGTACAGAGATGGGGAGGGGAGGCAAATGGGGAGAGGGTAGAGATGGAGGGGGGAGATTGAGAAGGAGAGGAGATGGAGAGGGGTACAGAGATGGGGAGGGGAGGAGGTGTACAGAGATGGGAAGGGGGAGATGGGGAAGGAAGGAGATGGTGGAGATGGGGCAGATTGAGAGAGAAGAGTTGGGGAGGGGGGGAGGGTATAGAGATGGGGAGGGGTACAGAGATGGGGAGGGGTACAGAGATGGGGAGGGAAATGGGGAGAGGGTAGAGATGGGGAAAGATTGAGAAGGAGAGGAGATGGGGAGGGGGAGGGGTATAGAGATGGGGAGGGGTACAGAGATGGGGAGGGGAGGAGGTGTACAGAGATGGGAAGGGGGAGATGGGGAAGGAAGGAGATGGTGGAGATGGAGCAGATTGAGAGAGTAGAGATGGGGAGGGAGAGGGTATAGAGATGGGAAGGTGTACAGAGATGGGAAGGGGAGGGAAATGGGGAGAGGGTAGAGATGGAGTGGGGAGATTGAGAAGGAGAGGAGATGGGGAGGGGGAGGGGAGGAGGTGTACAGAGATGGGAAGGGGGAGATGGGGAATGAAGGAGATGGTGGAGATGGGGCAGACTGAGAAAGAAGAGATGAGGAGGGGGAGGGCTATAGAGATTGGGAGGGGAGGGAGATGGGGAGGGGGAGATGGGGAGGGGAGGGAGATGGTGAGGGGGAGATGGGGAGGAGGCGGGGGGCCTGTTGAGCTGCTCCTGGGACATAGCGTTTGCTGACGTTATTTAGTGTGGAATAGGAGACTGAAACTGTAATGGAGAATATTTTAATGCACCTTATTCTCAGCCAAAGAAGAATTTAAAGAATGAGTTCCGATTCTAATTTCTGTGTTATCGGATTCCTTGGACACATGATAGTCGTCAGCTGGAAGGAGCTGTTGTCTGAGGCCAGGGTGACCCAGAGTGTGTCAGAGGACACAGGCTGATGTCTGAGAAATAGGGCCAGAGGTTTACTGGATGCAGAGTAGTTGGGAGAACTCTTTCCCAGTTCCAAAGGAGGGTATTCGATTTGGAACATTAAACTGTTTCTCTCTGCACCGATTCTGCCTGGGCTGAATGTTCCAGAATTTTCTGCTGGCATTACAGAGGTTACAGATGGGTTAAATGAATGGACCAAGATCTAGAAAATGAATTATCATGTGTAAATGCTCTCAGAATCAGGTTTATTGTCATGGACATTTGCTACCAAATTTGTGCAGAATTGTTATAAATTAAAATCCTAAATACAAGTTTTAATAACAATAAACAGTGAAGGTAAAGTGAGTCAGAGCCTTTGGTTCATTGATTATTTAGGAATCTGGTGGCGGCTGGTGGGCTGGGGGTGAGGGGTTGGGGGGAAGAAGCTGTCCTTGTGCCCCCGTGCTTGTCTTTAGGTTCCTGGACCTCCTTCCCGATGGTAGCAGAGTGAAGGGGGCATGGCCTGGGTGGTGTGGGGTCCTTGAGGATAGAAACTACTTTTTTAAGACACCGCCTCATGTTGTTGTCCTTAATGGAATGAAGTCTGGAGACTGTCATGTCACAGGCCGAGTAGCCTTTTCCTGTCCTGACCTCTGGCACCTCCATACCAGACAGTGGTGCAACTGGTCAGAAACCTCTCTGTGGTTACACCTGTAGAAACTCACAAGTGTCTTTGGTGACATAGCGAATCTCCTGAAACCCCTCACAAAGTGCACCAAGTAGTGAGAGTTGAGGAGAGTGAGCTGGGGAACGGTGAGTTGGACGGTGTGGTTTGCAGCAACCCATGAGGAGAGCCCTCTGTGGTACCTGATGGATGATTCACCAGATCATCACACATCCTTCACCCTATCAAAATGAGACAAGGGTCCAGTGACAGCTGCTAGGCCTTGCCTCAGTGATAGGGAGATGAATGGAATAAATTGCAATGGACACAATGTTTCTTAAACATTGCCCTAGTACCTGCCTCAGCCCCTCCTCTGGCAGCCCATTCCATACACCCACCAGCCTCTATGTAAAAATGTTACGCCTCAGGTCCCTGTTAAATCTCTCCCCCCTCACCTTATACCTATGCCCTCTGGTTACCAATAGCAAAAGTCTCCCTGCGTTCACCCAATCTATTCTTCTCCTGAAGTTGTCCACCTTATGAGATCACCCCTCATCCTCCTGTGCTCCAGGGAGTAAATCCCAGCTGCCTCCACCTCTCCCTGTAGCTCAGGCCCAAGTCCAGGCCACATCCTCAACAACCTTCTCTGCCTCCTCTCCAGCTTGACGACACCATCCCTGCAGCATGGTGACCAAAACTGATCACAGTACTCAAAATGGGGCCTCACCATCGTCTTGTACAACTGCAACATGACCTCCCAGTGTCTGTACTCAGTTCTTTGAATGATCAAGGCCAATGTGCCGAAATCCAGCAAGGTCCTGATGGACTAAATGGCCTCCTTCTGTGCCTCTTTAAAGCAATCATTTACCTCTGGGGAAGTTGAAATCTGAAATCGGAAGGTTATGCTTCCATTATGCAAGGCATTGGAGAGGCCCATCCAGGAGATTGTACCCGACTCATCTCCTGACTGCACTGGAAACATAGAACGTGGAAGAGCACAGCACATACAGGCCCTTTGGCCCATGATGTGGTGCTGCCCCATATAAACCCAATCCACAATAATCTACCCCTCCCCTCCCTCCCCGCCCATAACCCTCCATTTTCACATCATCTGAAATGTCCGCCTTTTCCACAAATGTGCCTTCCCCACAACCACCATCAACTCAGCCCTCATCTCCATTTTCCGCTCATCTGTCCTGGGCCCCCAGATGCAACAAACACAGGCTTCTCCTTGTCCTCATCTACCACCCCACCAGCCTCCGCATCCAACACGTTATCCTCGGAATTTCCAGCCTAACTATAGGATCCCACTATCAGACACATTTGCTAGGAGTCCTAATCAGAGTAATCCACAGTCACCAGGAGTGGGTGTTGCCATGGGAGCCATCCATTAACCAAAGGACTCACGAGATTGCCTTGTGACTTAAAGTCACAAGCTTATGTAAATATGATAAATAGTTTACGCCATATTGTGTAAATAGTCTATGTCTTGAGAGTCTAAGTAAAGTGCATGGTGTTAAGGGAAACCTCTATGTCTGTCGTTTCATTACTCTGGGTAACCAACAGTGGGAGTTCGGTTCCTCTTTTAACATTTTCTGGCCACGGTCACAACACACATCTTCCCCTCTCTGCCTTCCATTGGGACCTTTCCCTCCAAGACTCCCTCGTGCACACATCCCTCCCCACCAATCTCCCTCCAGCACCTTTCCCTGTGGCCACTTCAGGTGCCACACTTGCACCCACCCCTCCTCCTCACCACGGTCCGGGGCCCCAAACTGGCCTTGCACATGAAGCAACACTTCATCTACTATATCCAGTGTTCCTGCTGTGGCCTTCTCTATAACGGAGAGACTGGGCACAGACTGGGAGATCGTTTCGCTGAGCATCTTCACTCTGTCCATATCAGTGTCAGGGACCTCCCAGTGGTCAATCACTTCAGTTCTGTGTCCCACTCCCATACTCACACGTCTGTCCATGGCCTCATGAATGATCCCACCAAGACCACCTGTAAACTGGAGGAACAACACCCAATTTTCCATCTGGTACTTCTCTAACCAGATGGCATTAACCTCTCCAGTTTCTGTTAACCTAATCTCCCTTCCCCCCTCCCTACCTTCCCCCATCTTCTTTCCCTCAGCTCTCCACCCCCTTCCCTCTCTACTCACCCAGCCACCCCTCCTCCCTCTGCTTGCTGCCCTTACCTACCTATCACCTCCTGTCTTTGGGACCACACCTCCCCCCACCCCTTGCAGAACAAAGGTCACTCAAGTCAAGTCAAGTCAGGTCAATTTATTGTCATCCCAACAAAACAGCGTTCTCCAGTCCTTAGTGCAAAACACACAGACACACAACCTGATCTAACACACACACAATACATACACAGGACAAGTATTCATCTCTACAAAGAAATAAATAAAGTCTGCTTCTTATCATAGAGACAGACTAACCATAGAAACAGGCCCCTCACCCCATCTAGTCTGTGCTGAACTATTAACTTTTAAAATGTTAGGTGTGGATTCCACTGACCAAGTCTGCAGACAGATATGGGGTGTCGTGTATTGCACTACATGAGAGCTAAGTTCGCCTTAAAGCCAAACCAGGGGCACTAAAAATTATATCATGTAATTGGAATATAAATCGTCCAGTCTCTCTGATGTTGAGGGGGCCACAACAGACAGCCATAGGAATGATGACATTCAGGCGGGAAGGGGGCAGAAAGTATTCACAAGATTGGGGGCATTAATTATAAAGGAGAGGCTGTTTAGGCTGGGACTTTACTCTCTCGTCTGCTGGAATCTAAAGGGGGCAACCTAATAGAAGTTCACCTCATCATGAGGGGCATTGATAAGGCAAAGTCATGGCTTTTTCTCAAGGGTAGGTAAATATAAAACTAGAGATGGGAGATGGGGAAGTGCAGAGAGACCTAGGGGTACTTGTACACCAGTCTCTGAAGGCGAGCATGCAGGTAGAGCAGGCGGTTAAAAAGTCAAATGGTCTGTTGGCCTTCATATCAAGAGGGTTTGAGTATAGGAACAAGGATACCTTACTGCAGCTGTACAGGGCCTTGGAGAGACCCCACCTGGAGTATTGTGTGCAGTTTTGGTCACCTTATCTAAGGAAGGATGTTCTTGCAATGGAGGGAGTGCAGAGGCGATTCACCAGGCTGATACCTGGAACGGCAGGAATGACTTATGAGGAAAGATTGCGCAAATTGGGATTGTACTCGCTGGAGTTTAGAAGATTGAGAGGGGATCTCATAGAGACATATAAAATTCTGGAAGGATTGGACAGAATGGATGCAGAAGGGATGTTTCCAATGGAGGGAAAATCCAGAACCCGGGGCCATGGTTCGAGGATAATAGGCAAACCATTTAGGACCGAGATGAGGAGGAATTTCTTGACCCAGAGGGTGGTGAATCTGGAATTCATTGCCACAGAGGGCAGTAGAGGCAGGTTCATTAAATCTATTTAAGAGGGAATTAGATCTATTTCTTCAGTATAGGGTATTAAAGGTCATGGAGAGAAGGCGGGGACGGGGTACTGAACTTTAAGATCAGCCATGATCTCGTTGAATGGCGGAGCAGGCTCGAAGGGTCGAATGACCTACTCCTGCTCCTATCTTCTATGTTTCTATGTTTCTATGTTTAGAGGGCATACATTGAAGGCGAAGTAGAAAGATTTAAAAGGGACATGAGAACTTCCCCTTTTTCCAAAGGGAGGTGGGTCCATGGAACAAGCTGCAAATGGAAGAGATAGAAAACGGGAGAATTATAACATTCAAAAAGCCATTTAGTCAAGTACAAGGATAGGAAAAGTTAAGAAGGACATAGGCTAATCACAGCCAAATGGGACTGGCTTGGTCAACATGGACAAGTTGGGCTGAAGGGCCTGCTTCTGTGCTGTAGAACTCTAGGTGCCTCTCTAGTAGGCATCTTTCTGCCTCGGAAGACAATGGTAGTCAGTTGTTTGTTTCAGAACAGTGTCTGGAAGAGCTCATAAGGCCCACTCTGGCGTGACAGTCTCTCCCACACTTGCGGCAGATGAAGTCGGAATGATGGGTTGTGGTCGACTGGCTCTGTTGTCTTTGCTTTCTCCGTGTTTGCCTTTCCTCACCACACCCTTTCTAACAGCGCTTCTCCAGTAGCCACGGCCATCAGCAAGTGGGTTCCAGTTGAGCACATCAATGTGAGAAAGTTTCAGATCACATTTGCAGATATCCTTGAACTGCAGCTGTGGCCGGCCGGTGGGTCAAGATCCTTCAGCCAGATAACCGTGCAGCAGGTCTTTTGGGATGTGACCATCCTCCATATGGTGTATTTGGCTAAACCACCTAAATCGGCTCTGACACAGCAGGAGGTGCATGCTGAGAGGACTGTCTTCATCAGAACTTCAGTAGTTGGTGAGTCTGTTCTGCCAGGATATGTCCAGGATGTGTTGAAGCTGGTTCTCCTGCCAGGCCTACGTTGTCCATGATTCACTGCCATAAAGCAGGGTGCCGGGGACACGTGCCTGATACACCTTGAGCTGAGTGTTCACTGTGAGATGGTTGTTGCTCCACACTCTTTTGCTTAGTTTGGGCATCACGGGGGCATCTTTAGCGATGCACTTGTCGATTTCAGCATTAAGTGAGAGGTTGCTGGGAATGGGGGAGCCCAGGTATGTGAAGCTGTCAGTGACCTCAAGTTCTTCATCTCCAATGCAGGTTGTTGGTGACCCTCCACGTTGGTCTTTTTGATGCTGATCGTCAGCCCGAGCTCCTGGCAGGCCCTGGCCAAGTTGTCGATCAGCCTCTGTAGCTGCCCTTCTGTGTGGGAGGTCAGTGCTGCACCATCAGCGAGCAGTCGCTGTCTGATAAGAACCCGCTGGGTCCTACTCTTCGCTTTCAGACGGGCCAGGTTAAAGAACTTTCCGTCGCTTCTTGTGTGCAGATGTATCCCATCATTTGAATCCTGAAATGCAGCAGGGAGAAGATACCAACTAGTTTTGGCGTAAGGACAAACCCTGCTTCACTCCACTTAGAATCTTAAATGGTTCCGAGGTGGATCCATTGAAGCTGACTGTGCCTTTCATATTGTCGTGGAAACAAGCAACAATGCTGAGCAGATTTGGAGGGCGGCTGATCTTCCCAGGCAGCTGAAACAGTCCACACCTGCTCACAAAGCCAAAAACCTTGGTGAGGTCTTTGAAGGCCACGTCCAGGGGCATCTATTGTTCCTGGCATTTTTCCTGGAGCTGGTCATCTGTTCGCCCTGAAGCCACACTGAGATTCGAGGTAGATGTGATCAGCGAGTGTTTGCAGTTGGGTTTGGACCACTCAGGCAAAGACCTTTCCCACGTTGCTCATTAATGGGAGGCCATGGTAGTTGTTGTAGTCATCACGATCGCCTTTGTTTTTGTACAGGGTAACAATCTTGGCATCACGCATATCCTGAGGCACCTCGGCTTCTCTCCAGCAAGGAAAGAGAAGCTCATAGAGCTACTCCAGCAGCGCTGGCCTCCGCACTTGATGACATTTGGGGATATGGAATCTTCGCCCAGCACTTTCCTGCGACTCAGAACGTCGAATGCTTTGGTCAATTCTTCCATGGTGGGTTCCTCATCTAGTTCCATCAATACTGGCAAGTCTTCAATGGCGTCCAGAGCATCTTCAGAAATTGAGTTTTCTCTGCAGTCGAGCTCCAGTTCGTGTTCAACACATCTCCACATCTGCTTTTCCTAAACCGTGATGACTTCCCCTCTCTCTGTCTTCAGTGGGGCCGACTTCATTGTTGATGCCCTCGTACAGGCCACTGGTGTTTCCAGTGTCGGAGTCACTCTGATTCATTGTGCACAGCTGAAGCCAGTAGTCATTGGCACAGTGTGCACTGTTTGTTGGGACCACTGTTTGCTGGGAACACTGTTTACGGGGACCACTGTTTACGGGGACCACTCATTGATGGGACCACTGTTTGCTGGGACCACTGTTTGCTGGGACCACTGTTTATGGGGAGCACTCATTGATGGGACCACTGTTTGCTGGGACCACTGTTTGCTGGGACCACTGTTTACGGGGATCACTCATTGATGGGACCACTGTTTACGGGGACCACTGTTTGCTGGGACCACTGTTTGCTGGGACCACTCATTGATGGGACCACTGTTTGCTGGGACCACTGTTTGCTGGGACCACTGTTTGCTGGGACCACTGTTTGCTGGGACCACTGTTTGCTGGGACCACTCATTGATGGGACCACTGTTTGCTGGGACCACTGTTTGCTGGGACCACTCATTGATGGGACCACTGTTTGCTGGGACCACTGTTTGCTGGGACCACTCATTGATGGGACCACTGTTTGCTGGGACCACTGTTTACGGGGACCACTCATTGATGGGACCACTGTTTGCTGGGACCACTGTTTACGGGGACCACTCATTGATGGGACCACTGTTTATGGGGACCACTGTTTGCTGGGACCACTGTTTGCTGGGACCACTGTTTGCTGGGACCACTCATTGATGGGACCACTGTTTGCTGGGACCACTCATTGATGGGACCACTGTTTGCTGGGACCACTGTTTGCTGGGACCACTGTTTACGGGGATCACTCATTGATGGGACCACTGTTTACGGGGACCACTGTTTGCTGGGACCACTGTTTGCTGGGACCACTCATTGATGGGACCACTGTTTGCTGGGACCACTGTTTGCTGGGACCACTGTTTGCTGGGACCACTGTTTGCTGGGACCACTGTTTGCTGGGACCACTCATTGATGGGACCACTGTTTGCTGGGACCACTGTTTGCTGGGACCACTCATTGATGGGACCACTGTTTGCTGGGACCACTGTTTGCTGGGACCACTCATTGATGGGACCACTGTTTGCTGGGACCACAGTTTACGGGGACCACTCATTGATGGGACCACTGTTTGCTGGGACCACTGTTTACGGGGACCACTCATTGATGGGACCACTGTTTATGGGGACCACTGTTTGCTGGGACCACTGTTTGCTGGAACCACTGTTTGCTGGGACCACTCATTGATGGGACCACTGTTTGCTGGGACCACTCATTGATGGGACCACTGTTTGCTGGGACCACTGTTTACGGGGATCACTCATTGATGGGACCACTGTTTACGGGGACCACTGTTTGCTGGGACCACTCATTGATGGGACCACTGTTTGCTGGGACCACTGTTTGCTGGGACCACTGTTTGCTGGGACCACTGTTTGCTGGGACCACTCATTGATGGGACCACTGTTTGCTGGGACCACTGTTTGCTGGGACCACTCATTGATGGGACCACTGTTTGCTGGGACCACTGTTTGCTGGGACCACTCATTGATGGGACCACTGTTTGCTGGGACCACTGTTTGCTGGGACCACTGTTTACGGGGACCACTCATTGATGGGACCACTGTTTGCTGGGACCACTGTTTACGGGGACCACTCATTGATGGGACCACTGTTTATGGGGACCACTGTTTGCTGGGACCACTGTTTGCTGGGACCACTGTTTGCTGGGACCACTCATTGATGGGACCACTGTTTGCTGGGACCACTCATTGATGGAACCACTGTTTGCTGGGACCACTCATTGATGGGACCACTCATTGATGGGACCACTGTTTGCTGGGACCACTCATTGATGGGACCACTGTTTGCTGGGATCACTCATTGATGGGACCACTGTTTACGGGGACCACTCATTGATGGGACCACTGTTTGATGGGCCCACTGTTTGCTGGAACCACTTTTTGCTGGAACTTCTTTTTGCTGGAACCACTGTTTGCTGGAACCACGGTTTTCTGGGACGATTGCTTGCTGGGACCATTGTTTGATGGGACCATTGTTTTCTGGGATCATTGTTTGATGGGATAATTGTTTGCTGGAACCACTGTTTGCTGGAATCACGGTTTGATGGAACCACTTTGTGCTGGAATCACTGTCTGATGGAACCACTTTCTGCTGGATCCACTTTTTGTTGGAACCAGTTTGCTGGGACCATTTTGTGCTGGAACCACCGCTTTCTGGGACCATTGTATGCTCGGACCATTGTTTGATGGGACCATAGTTTGCTGGGAACATTGTTTGTTGGGAACTCTTTTGGCTGGAGTCACTGTTTCCTGGGACAACAGTTTGCTGGGACCACTGACTGCTTGGACCACTGTTTGCTGGAATCACTTTTTGCTGGGACCACTTTTTGCTGGGACCATTGTTTGCTGGGAACACTGTTTGCTGGGAACACTGTTTGCTGGGACCACTGTTTTCTGGGTCTATTGTTTGCTAGGACCACTGTTTGGTGGGACAATTATTTTCTGGGACCATTGTGCACAGCTATCGCGAGTAGTCGTTGGCACCGCGACACACTGTTTGTTGGGAACATTCTTTGCTGGGACCATTGTTTGCTGGGGCCACTGTTTTCTGCGACCATTGTGCACAGCTGTAGCCAGTAGTCGTTGGCACAGGGATGCACTGTTTGCTGGGCCTTAATGTGTGCAGATTCTTCTGGCTGGGGTCTTGTTTGTAGTTGGTCGCTTCAATTACCGACTCCAACTTGTTGATCTTTGCCTCAAACCAATCCGTGTTCTTTCAATGTTTCTTACCTCATGTTCTCACTGTGGCGCTGTAGACGGCACTGCGAAGGGAGGTCCAGGTTGCCTCTGCACTCTGATCTCGGTTCTAGGGAAACATCTGGTAGTGTAGCTCTAAAAACTTTCAAGTTTTCTTAGGGTGCGATGTCTTGCTGGTGTTGATTTTCAGCTGGCCTTTCTGTTGTGCCCGGTGGAGTTTCTTCAGTTTGAATGTCACTCTGGAGATGGGCGAGGAGCGATCCGTGTCACAGTCAGCACTGTGGTACAGGCTCTGGTGTTGCCAATACTGTTCAGTGACTCACGTCTGATGACGACCAGGTCCAGCTGGTGCCAGTGTTTTGACCTGGGGGTGTCTCTATGATGCCTTGTTCTGAAAGAAAGTGTTGGTGACACACGTTGTGGTAGCAGCAAAGCTCCAGGAATCTCTGTCTATTTTTGTTCATCTTTGGTCCTTGGTTTTGGCTGCTGAACACAGTGTGGGGGCGTAGACACAGATGATATTTACAGATCCCCGTGTGGTAAAGAGACACAGAACTGATGATTCTCTCTGTACCATTTGCTGGTGGCTCAACCATACGGAGCAGCGCATTCCATACGGTGAATCCTCTCCGTGCTCTCTGGACTCAGAGCTCTTTCCTTGCCTAAAGAAGGTAAAGTGCTCCTCCCTTAAGGTACCACTGTCTGGGAGCCTGGTCTCCTGCAAGGCTGCGACATCCACTTTTAGTCTGTGCAGCTCAAGGTCAATAATCTCTGTCTTACAGACATCGTCGACTGCTTCAAGGTCATCCATCAATCCTGGACACGTAGTTCTCACATTCCAGCTGGTGGTTCGAAGAGCTGGAGTCTTCGTTTTCTTTTGTTGTTTGTCTGGTGTAAGGTTGTCAATCTGCTTGTCAAGCACTGAGTCTCTAAGTTCCAGACACCCACTGAAGCAGGCAGATTGTGGCGGGTCAGCACCTTATTGGCCAAAGGCTGCTCGGCTTAAGGCTGAGGCTGTAGCTGACCAGTGGGATGTGATGGCCCCTCCCACTGATGAAACATGGAAAGATAGAAAATAGGTGCAGGATTTGGCCATTTGGCCCTTCAAGATGACACCGCCATTCATTATGATCATGGCTGATCAGTACCCGGTTCCTGCCTTCTCCCCATACCCCCTGATCCCCTTGGCCACAAGGGCCAAATCTAACCTACTCTTAAATATTGACAGGGAACCGGCCTCAACTACTTCCTGTGGCAAAGAATTCCACACATTTACCACTCTGAGAGAAGAAATTTTTCCTCATCTCAGTCCTAAAAAACTTCCCCCTTATCCTTAAACTATAACCCCTGGTTCTGGTTTTTCCCAGCATTAGAAACAACCTTCCTGCATCTAGTCTGTCTAAACCCTTAAGAATTTTATGTTTCAATAAGATCCCCCCTCAATCTTCTAAATTCCAGAGAATACAAGCCTAGTCTATCCAACCTTTCTTCATAAGCGAGTCCCTCCAACCCATGGCATCCAACTCTTCGCCAGTTGAGTCAGAACTTATAATCTGTAACTGCAGTCTTCCATACCTATTTAAGAGTCTTTTAAATGTCCCTATTGTACCAGCCTCCACAACCAGCCCTGGCTACAAATTCCAGGCACCTGCCATTCTCCAGCACTTGCCCCAACACTTTCCTTAAACAGATGTTTGCTGGAATTTACTGTTGTCACCCCAGGAAAAAGGAGCTGGCTGTCCGGCCTATCTTTGCTTCCACACCCTTCCTACAATGAGATAACCAGAGCTGAATGCAAATGTGGCCTAACCAGAGTTCTATAGACCTGCAAACATTACCTCATGGCTCCTGAACTCAATCCCCTCATTAATGAAGGTCACACACATTGATTGAACTTGAAGGCAGAGTATGTGGTTAATGGAAGGATTTTTAGCAGCGGGAGAACAGAGGGATTTGGGGTCCGTCAGATTTCAGATTTATTGTCACACACATGGCCTCACCCCTGAGATTTTTTCTCCTGTCGGTGCAGCTGAATTACTTCTAATTGGCAGGGCAAAAATGAACTGTACACAGCGTAAAACATGTAAACAAAGAACTGTAAACAGATAATGAATGTGGCCTAACTGACTGTACAACGCAGAGAGAACAAAGAAAATCAATAACGTGCAAAGTGAGAGTTTAGATGAGTCCCTGGTTGAGTTTGTCATTGAGGAGATGATGGTGGAGGGGGAGCAGCTGTTCCTGAACCTAGGGGAGCGAGTCTTGTGACCCCTCGACCTCTTTATAGGGTAGCAACCTATACTAAGGTTTTCACTCCATTAGTTTGCATGGCAACCTTGAGGGATCTATGCACCTGGACCCCAAAATTCCTCTGTTCCTCCACTGATGAATCCTGACATTAACCACGTAATCTGTCTTCAAGTTCAACCTTCCAAAATGCATCACTTCACACTTTATCAGATTGAACTCCATCTGCCACTTCGCCTCCCAACTCTGCTTTCTATCTATATCCCCATTACATCCTCTACACTATCTACAACTCCTCCAACCTTCGTGTCATCTAACCACCTCTCCACTTCCTCATCCAGGCCATTTATAAAAATCATAAAGACCAGGGGTCCCAGAACAGATTCCTGTGGGACACCACTGGTCACTGGCCTCCAGGTCGAATACATCCCATTCACTATTACTCTCTGCTTTCTGCAGGCAAGCCAGTTTTGAATTCAAGTAGCCAAGGTTCCTTGGATCCCTGCCTCATGACTTTCTGAATGAGCCTCCCATGGGGGACCTTGTCAAACACCTTATGAAAATCCACAGACCCCATTTCTACCATCTTCCCTTCATCAATTTGTTCAATCGCCCTCCTCAAAAAATTCAGTTAAGCTTGTGAGGGATGATGTGCCCCTCACAGAGTCCTGCTGACTATCCCAAATGAGGCTACCTTCTCCAATCATGCCCTAAGAATCCTCTCTCATAGTTGCCCACCACTGACATAAATTCATTGGTCTAGAATTCCCCGGACCTTTCTTAAACATTAGCCATCCTTCAATCCTCTGATCTCACTCCTATGCAGAGATGATTGTCAATGCCCGAGTTATCTTTTCCCATGTTTCCTGTAGCATTCAGGGGTATATCGGCCATCTGGTCCCATGGACATCCATACTAATATGTTTCCAAAACAGTTCACAGATTTACTGGGCTAATACCCAAAGCAGGAAGGATTGTCTTCTGAAGGAATATTCAACAGGCTGGGCTTAATTTGGGGGAATTTGATGTCCAAAAAGATCATGAGGGGTAGGTGGTGAAGAGGTTCAATAACAAAATCAGGGATTGGCAATTTGAAATGGAGATGAGGCGAATATTTTCTGAGGGTTGTCCTCCTTTGAGTTCAGTGGAAACAGAGTCATGAAATATTTTTAAGACTGAGGGAGATGGATTTTGGTGACTGAGGTTATAGAGTTAAGGTTGCACTTGGGTTAAATGTCACCTTATTCCATGGTTGAGAAGATGTGACTTTATCTTGCCCCTCCTTTCTTCACCACATGTCTACACACTTTGTCACTGTGCTAATTCTACCTTTAGAGCACTAATGAATTTGTTAAACTTGCTGTTTCTTTAATAAAACTGTGATTTCCCTGCCTGACTATGTTCTGGTTTCCTAAGTGCTCCCTTGTCATGTGTGGAAGGATTAATTTTCTCAGCTGAAGTCTGGTATTGATGTTACAATGGGATTATCAGATGAGAGATGAATATTTTGGGAAGCTTATCTCGAAGATTAAATCTCTCTGTGTGAAAGGCAATGGGTTTTGATCAAGGGAGGTTTTAGGAATATAAAAACACCATGCAGGGGCAAAGGTTGGCAGAGTGCCCCAGAACCAGTGCTGCCACGCAGATCACAGCTGGCTTCTCCCACTGCCACCTTCCCTCTACCTCTCTGTCCCATCATTCCCTTTCTTCAGAAATGAATGGATCTCCTGCTTTCAGAGACCTCGGCATCCAAGCCTCCACAACTTACCAGGGAAAAATTCCAAAGGATCACTGAGCACTGGACTACAATCAAACCTTGTTTCAGTCCCAATTGGTGGACTTGTTATTGTCAAACTGACACCCCTGCTGCTAGGTTCTTCTGCCAGGGAATGTCTTTCAAATCCCTGAACAATTTCCCTGAGATCTCATGCTCTTCTACACTGCACACAATCAGATACTGGTTGGCAAAGCCACCCTCCTGAAGCCAGTCCCTGCACTGCCTCTGGAGCCCGTACATCCTTCCTTCCACAGAGGAAAGCTGAAATGTATGATGTTCTCCCCGAGGCTGCGCACAGCTGAGATAAGAGGTCCTTCTCCCTGTAATTAATCCTGCCATTACATTCTTGTTGGGCATTACCTGATGGCCTTCAGTAACGTGTACAAACTGCCTTGTTTCCCTCTGAACATCAGCTCCACCCCCTCTCCCACTGTTCAACAAATGCTCAGCTTTACTGGGATGTGCCCCAAGGTGTTTGACCTCACATTTTTCCACATCATACCCCACCCTCTGGACACGTCACCACTTCACCTGGACACAATCTCCAGTGGATGGTCATTGTCATCTTCCTTTTGCTCTACCTTCCTCCTCTCATTGGGTTCTTCAGATTCCAGGGCACCCCATCACACTGATGTCCAACTCACCATTTGCCGCAGTCCTGAGTCAATGCTCAGCCTTTGCTTGGGGCTGGATCCACAAGAAGACACTGGATTCAGTGAACTGCCTCTAACATTAGAACACAGAACATTGCAGCATGAAGCAGATCCATCAGTCCATGACGTATGTGTCTGAGAACCCCAGCACCCCAACATCAACAGTCTGACCACCTCCTGCTTCCCATCTCTTGTATCTGTCTCACTGCCCATAGCACTTGCAACAAACGAGCGAGACTCATCGGTCTTCTCAAAACCATGGCAATGCTCTGCCCACCATTCACTGTGATCACAGCTGATCTGCCCAAGCCTCATTTCCACTTCTGTGCCAGTTCCCCATTGCCCTCAATCCCCCGATATCAAAAATATTTACTCCCTACTCTTTAAACCCCCAGTGATCCAGTCTCCACACCCCTCCTCTTTATATCCACACTGATCCAGTTTCCAGACCCTCCTCTTTAAATCCCCACTGATCCAGTCTTCACACCCCTCCTCTTTAAACCCCGTGATCCAGTCTTCACACCCCTCCTCTTAAACTCCCAGTGATCCAGTCTCCACACCCTCCTCTTTAATCCCCACAGATCCAGTCTCCACACCCCTCCTCTTTAAATCCCCAGTGATCCAGTCTCCACACCCCTCCTCTTTAATCCCCACTGATCTAGTCTTCACACCCCTCCTCTTTAAACCCCCAGTGATCCAGTCTCCACAACCTCTTTAAATCCCCAGTGATCCAGTCTCCACACCCCTCCTCTTTAATCCCCACTGATCTAGTCTTCACACCCCTCCTCTTTAAACCCCCAGTGATCCAGTCTCCACAACCTCTTTAAATCCCCAGTGATCCAGTATCCACACCCCTCCTCTTTTAATCCCCAGTGATCCAGTCTCCACAACCTCTTTAAATCCCCAGTGATCAAGTCTCCACACCCCTCTTCTTTTAATCCCCAGTGATCCAGTCTCCACACCCCTCCTCTTTTAATCTCCAGTGATCCATTCTCCACAACCTCTTTAAATCCCCAGTGATCCAGTCTCCACACCCCTCCTCTTTTAATCCCCAGTGATCCAGTCTCAACAACCTCTTTAAATCCCCAGTGATCCAGTCTCCACACCCCTCCTCTTTTAATCCCCAGTGATCCAGTCTCCACAACCTCTTTAAACCCCCAGTGAGCCAGTCTCCACACCCCTCTGGGGTATAGAAATGAAGAGACTCATCAGTCTCAGTTCTGTCCCTAGTACTCCCCCCCTCCCCAGTACTGCCCCTCCCACAGTGCAGCATTGATATTCTGTGCGGGAACAGGTCTGAACGAGGTTTGTGTTCTATCTTGGGAGCCACGGTTAAAATTCAATTATCAACTTTTAAATTTCTCTGAAATTCTTTATCATCGACCTTGAGACAGAAACCTTTCAAAGAGACAGTGATGTCAATAGACGTCACTGAAATATTTACTGCCTCTGTTGACAGGATATCCCATGAGAGTTAAGGCAAGCTGCAGTAAACAGGCCACCAGGATCAATAATTCAAAGATTTGTTTCTTGTTTCTGATAAAAGTAGTTAAAATCGAAACTCCCCAGACCCCATGAGACAGGAGTGTGTGGGCTGCACTGACCCAGAGCATTTAATGTGAAGGCTAATCGTCCCATTGTGTGCTGCTAGCATAAAAAGGTCCCACTTTCCTGATCAACGCGCCTCCTGGACGTTGCTCCCCATTGTCGACCGATACCCCAGAACATGCAGAGAGCGCCAGACTCCACCAGCAGTCCTTTCAGTAAGGACCAGACCTTCCCCCTCTGATGGCCCACTGCCTCACTTCCTCTCTGGACAGGAGCCAATCCTTCCTGCTCAACTTTCCGGCCACCTTGCACCCGTCAGCCCGCTATCCTTCTCAATCGCTGGACCATCTCAGCAGGTCGAGCAGAGTCTGTGGAGAGGGAAGGAGACTCAACCTTCTACTTTTTGGCTTTTCATCAGAACTGGGGAAGATTCCGTGGGAGAATAAACAACATATCTGTTGGAAAGCAGGAGATCACTGGGCCCATCCAGTCTATCCCCCACCATGGCCCAGATTACGTTCATCTTCATTGTCTTCACTGACCCATCACTGTCACAATAGCTCCTCTGGGCTCATGCCACTGGAGTCACATGAGAGAGTGCAGATGCTGGAATTTCCCGACGTTATTGCAGATGCCCTTGTCCGGCTTTACCGTTCACATCAGGAAGACCCAGATCTTGGCCTGACCAAGACATGGCTGCAGTGCAATCAGGCTGGAAATAGAACACTGTGGGTTTTGTCTGAGAGGTTCTGCACCTCGAGTGGATGGAGAAGGGACTCTGGGGAATGTGATGGTGGGGTGAAACACATTCAAGAAGAAAGTCAAAAATGGGATCTTTATGGATTCAGGTAAAAAAATTAATGAAGGCTGAATCACACATTCAGTCAGTTCACAGATATTGAGCTCATGGAGGAGAAAAAGGCAAAGAAATATGCAGAGAAATTATGGAAATGAGCGAACTACAGAATAATAATCGAGGGAGAGGCTCCATCCCAACATTAATTGGTGCACATTTACATTCCCATGGGGGGGGGGGACCAGTCAGGGGTCATTAGAAGCACGGACATTGAGAGGAAAGGGGAGGTTCTACAGAGTGAGTGTAGTAAGCAGGACATTGAGGGCGGTTATCTCTGGATAACTCCCTGTTCCACATGTGAGTGAGGGCAGGAAGGCGGGGTGGGAGGTGGTAGGGAAGATGAATGTGTGGAGAGGGCAGTGACTTAGCTTCATGTACAAATAGGGCTTAATCCAGATAAGTGTGAGGTGATGCATTTTGGACTTTCAAACGCAGGCAGAATTCTTAAATGTGAGGGAACAGAGGGACCTTGGAGTCCAGGACCATAGATCCCTCAAGGTTTCTGCACAAATTACTGGTGTTTTGGCCTTTATTAGTTGAGGGATTGAGTTCAAGAGTCATGAGGTAATGATGCAGCTCGATAAAACTCTGGTTGGACCACACTTAGGGCATTGTGTTTAATTCCTGTCACCTCATTACGGGAAGGATATGGATGCTTTAGAGAGAATGCAGAGAAGATTTACCAGGATGTTGTCTGGATTGGAGAAAGGTTGACCAATCTAGGACTTTTCTCTTTGAAGAGACAACCCATAGGAGGCAAATTAACAGAGATGTATATTGAGAGGCTTCAATAGGATTGAGAGCCAGCACTTTCTCCCAGGGCACCTATGGCCAATACCAAAGGACATCTGTGTAAGACGAGTGGAGGAAATTTTAGGAGAAACAATAAAGGTAGGTTTTTTTGAAAGAAAACTTGTTTAAATTTTACTCACATTGCCATTAACCTGATCCATCTACTATTTGACATTTGAAAAAATCTCCATCGATCCCATCTATTATTTATCTATCATAATTTTATAAACCTATCATAATTTTATAAACCTATCAGGTCCCCCCTCAGCCTCTGTCATTCTGGAGAAAATAAATCAAGTTGATCCCACAACTCCAACTCTCTAATCCAGGTAACCACCTGCCCCCACCCCCCCCACCCAAATCCGCACATCCTTCCTGCAACGTGCTGACCAAAACTGCACTCGAGGCTCCAAATGGGGGCTGAACTAAAGTCTTATTTAGCTGCAACGCGGCTTCCTTAATGAAGGCAACCCTGGACCAGGTGTCGTGCAATGAGGCAGGATTAGTCAGCGACCTTGTGGTGTGAGGCTCCTTGGGGAAGAGTGAACACAATAAGATGGAATTTTTCATTTGGATGACATTTAGAGACTTGGGTCCGGAACTTTAAAAAGCATAGCCATGATGCCATGAGGCTGGCATAGACCAGCAAAGTAGATTGGTGGTCGACAGTGGATGAATAACGGCAAATGTCCAGGAGAAACTTCCAAAACTTTGCATTATAATACAGCGGGGAAATCGGCTTAACCGTGGCTGACGAAATCAGGGGTAGAATTAAAATCAAAGAAGAGGCATAGAAATTAGAAAGGAAAAGAGCAAAGCTAAGGGCGGTGAGGTTTAGAAATCAGAGGAAAATAAAGGGCCTAATTTGAAAAAGGACACAGATTGTGAGAGGAAGGTTGTGGAGAACAGAAAAGGTGATGCAGAAGCTTCTGTCGGGATGTAAAGAGATGAGTTAAAGTGGCCAGAATCAGGGGGAGTCACACTGGGGAGCAAGAAGATGGTGGAGCTGTGGAATTAGATCTTTGTTTCTGACTTCACTAAGGAGGAATCGCACAATGTTCTGGGAGTAGTAGGGTCCGAGGGACTAGTACAAAGGAGGAACTGATGGAAATTGTCATCAGGCATGAAATTATGTCTGGTAAATTGATGGTGTTGAAAGGCAATAAATCCCCAGGGCCTGATAGTGTGCGTCCCAGAGTGCTTAAGGAGGTGTCCTCGAGATAGCGGATGCATTAATGATTATTTTCCAACGTGCTCCACGCTCAGGATCAGTTCCTTTGATTGGAGGGGGCTGCTGTGACACCACTTTGTAATAAAGGAGTGAGAGAGAAACAGGGAAGTAAGAGCAGCTTTTGCCTGGCCTCAGTGTGGGGAAAATGCTGGAGTCAGTTATTAAAGCTGTCACTGCTCCACATTTGAAGAGGGGTGACAGGATTTGGCCAGTCAGCATGGATTTACAAAAGGGAAATTATTTTTGACACGTCGTCGAGAATTGTTTGAGGATGGAACCAGTAGAGTGGATAACGGTTGATGTATTTGGACTTTCAAAAGGCTTTTGATAATGTTCTGCATGAGAGATTGGAATGCAAAATTAGAGTACATGTACAGGAGGTAATGTCCTGATGTGGATGCAGGCAGGAAGCAAAGAGTGGGAATAAATAGTCCTTTAGTGTAGCAGTTGGCAAAACGCTGCTACTGCGCCAGCAATCGGGGTTAAAACCCAGCGCTGTCCGTAAGGAGTATGTACGTTCTCTCCGTGTCTGAGTGGGTTTCCTCTGGGGGCTGCAGTTCCCTCCCACCCTCTAAAATGTACGGGGATAGTTGGTTAATTGCGGAATTTGTATGGCACGTGCTCATGGGCCGGAAGGGCCTGTAACTGTGCTGCATGTCTACATTTAAATGGATATATTTTCAGGTTTGAGGTGCTCCAAGTTTCCGTGAGGGCTGGGACCCCAGCTATTTACAATATATTTTGTTGATCCAGACCAGCAATTCTCAACAGGGGCAATACTGCCCCACTGGTGGGGGGGGGGGGGGTAATCGCAGCACATTTAAGGAAAGAACACAGACTGAAATAAATTATTTTTTATGCAGTTGGTAGGTGAGAAGTACAGAAAAAACCGGCTAAAGGAAGGTAGGTGAAGGAAAGGCTATGGATGTTGTCTATGTGGACTTTAGTAAGGCCTTTGACAAGGTCCCAGGTGGGAGGTTAGTCAGGAAGGTGCAGACGTTAGGTATTCATGGTGAAGAAGTGAACTGGATTTAACAATGGCTGGATGAGAGAAGCCAGAGAGTAGTGGTGGATGATGCTTCTCAGACTGGAGGCCTGTGACTAGTGGTGCCTCAGGGATCGGTGCTGGGACCATTGTTGTTTGTTGTCTATATCAATGATCTGGATGATAATGTGGGAAAGTGCTGATGACACTCAGATAGGAGGCGTCGTGGACAATGAGGAAGATTTTCAAAGTTTGCAGAGGGATCTGGACCAACTGGGAAAAAGGGCCAAAAAATGACAGATGGAGTTTAATGCAGACAAGTGTGAAGTGATGCATTTTGGAAAGAAAAACCAAGTTAGGACATATACAGTAAATGGTCGGGCACTGAGGAGTGCAGAAGAGCAGAGAGATCTGGGAATATTCTCTGAAGGTGGCGTCGTAGGTGGACAGGGTTGTAAAGAAAACTTTTGGCATCTTAGTATTTATAAATCAAGTGTATTGAGTCCAGGAGTTGGGATGTTATGGTAAAGTTGTATAAGACATTGGTGAGGCCAAATTTGGAATATTGTGTGCAATTCTGGTTACCGAACTACCAGAAAAATATCAATAAGATTGAAAGAGTGCAGAGAAGATTTACTAGGATGTTGCCCAAACTCAAGGAACTGAGTTAGAGGGAAAGGTTAAACAGGTTAGGACTTTATTCCCTGGAGGGTGGAAGAATGAGGGGAGATTTGATCAAGGTTTACACGATTATTAAGGGTAGAGACAGAGATGATGCGAGTAGGCTTTTTCCACTTAGATTGGGGGAGATAAATACGAGGGGTCATAGTTTTAAGCTGAGAGGGGAAAGGTTTAGGGGGAACATCAAGGGGAAAGTTCTTCACTCAGAGAGTGGTGGGAGTGTGAAATGAGGTGCCATCTGATGTGATGAATGCGGGCTCAATCATGTATTTTTAAGTGTAAATTGGATAGATACATGGATGGGAGAGGTCTAGGTTATGGAATGGGAGCAGATTATTGGGACAAGGAAGATGATGGTCAGCACAGACTAGAGGGGCCGAATAGCCTATTTTCCTGTGTGGTAGCATTCTATGGTTCTAAACATGACTGCTTCACAGAGAAGGGGGGCCATAAACTTTGAGCAGAGTCCTAAGGGGTCATAGGTTGAGAATGGGTGACCTGGTCTAGGGATCTCACGGCCCCTCCATCACCGCTCAGGACCCAGACTCTGAGCTGAGCTCCAGTTCTCCAGCTTATTCTCAGAATCACCTGGGGTTGTCTCGGGGAAAAATGGTGTGCAAGTGGTGAATGGAATGGGTCCCTGATTTCAGGGAGATTTCTGTTAAACACGAGCAGACAAGTCTCGTAAATGCTCGAGGTTCAACACGGAATGTGAGAGATGAGACACTTCCCAAACTCAAGATCAAACTGAGGATAACAGACTCATGAAGGTCAGATGCAGAGTCCGTCTTCTTTTCGGTCTTCAGATCCCCACCACCATCACCACTGTCAGTGACCCATCATCCCTCTGACCCCTCACCCCCATCAATACCCATCATCCCTCTGACCCCTCACCTCCCTGTCAATACCCATCATCCCTCTGACCCCTCACCTCCCTGTCAATACCCATCACCCATCTGACTCCTCACACCCCCATGACCTGAGGGGTCATCTCTGCCTCCATCTCTGTTTTCCCACAGTGACCCTACACCCCCATCAGCAACCCCACACCCCCAACAGTGACACCACACCCCCATCAATGACCCCACACCCCCAAAGGTGACCCCACCCCCATCAGTAACCACACACCCTCAACAATGACCCCACACTCCCAACAGTAACCCCACATCCTCAACAGTGATCCCACACCCCATCAGTGACCCCACACACCCAACAGTGACCCCACACCCCCATCAGTGACCCCACACCCCCAACAGTGACCCCACACCCCCATCGGTAACCCCACACCCCCAACAGTAACCCCACACCCCCATCAGTGATCCCACATCCCCAACAGTGACCCCACACCCCCATCAGTAACCCCACACCCCCATCAGTAACCCCACACCCGCAATAGTGACCCCCTCATCCCTGTGTGGGACGGACCCTCTCCCATTCCAGGACACAGGGTCATGGTCGGCAGCTCTTCGATCTGTATGGATTCGCTCCTTTTAGGGTCTCATGGTGACCCGAGTGTCCACAGGACATCCCCACTGGGACTGTGCTGTGGCGACTGGAACAGCTCAGGTGGATACATCTCCACCGCCCTGGAGTGTCAGTGTAAATGAGACAAGTGATCTCCACAGTGCTTGTGTTAATATTTCCTGATGACGGTAATCCGATCTCTGTCATGTCCCAATAATATATCAGTCCCGGGTTAATCTTATCCAGCATGTCCGGCGATATATCAGTCCTGATTAAGCAGAGATTAGTTGAATAATCTCCAATTATTGCCTGCTAATTGTCTCAGTGCGAACGCATTAGGAACAGCTTCAGTCGAGTTGTTTAGTCTGAATACAAATCACTGATGTACACAGGGTGAATGCTAATCTGAGAACCTCTCGGAACAGCTCCCCAGCCTCCCCGGACCGTTTCATCCACTCCCCATTATTCGTCGTTTATTTTCTTTTTGGGATCTGGTGTGACCAATGCCAGCATTTATTGCTTCTCCTGAATTACCCCTCGAAACTAGGGGCGGTGGGGATGTGAGCATCCTTCAGTACATCCCGTTGATGAACTCCTTCAGCCCATCAAGTCTGTGATATCAACCAATCGCTTACCCTGAACCCAACATTCTGTTCTCTTCACATTCCATAAGACCCTCACACATCGGAGCAGAAATAGGCTATTCAGCCCATCGAATCTGTCCCACCATTTCTTTCTTTGGCTTGGCTTCGCGGACGAAGATTTATGGAGGGGGTAAAAGTCCACGTCAGCTGCAGGCTCGTTTGTGGCTGACAAGTCCGATGCGGGACAGGCACCATGTCCCACCATTTAATCATGACCTGATCCATCAGCCCCACTGCCCAGCCTTCTCCCAATAACCTTTGATGCCCTGGCTAATCAAGAACCTGTCAATCTCCGCCTTAAATACATCCAATGACCCGGCCTCCACAACCCATTGTGGCAACAAATTCCACAGATGATCCACCTTCTGGCTGAAGAAATTCCTCCATATCTCTGTTCGAAGTGGACAACCTTCCATCCTGAAGTTGTGCCCTCTTATCTTCGACTTTCCCACCATGGGAAACAACCTTTCCGCATCTATTCTGCCCAACAACTCCCCTCAGATTCTTCCCCTCACCCACACTCTGGAGGCTACTAACCCACATCCTGTATGTCTGTAGGAAGAAACCGGAGACCCCAGAGGTTACAGGGAGAACATGCAAACTCCACACAGACAGTGTCAGAGGTTGGGATCAAATCAGGATCCTGAGTTAATGTCTCCACCCACCACACCAGCCGCTACACTCTGGTCTCTCTAGTTAAAAACTGCTCCAGAAAGCCGAAGTAGATGTGGTTTTGTGTGCAGGGTCCAAAGTGTGAAAACATTCTCCTGATTCCTGAGGCCCTTAGTGATCAGAGTTCGATGTGAGTACACACTCACCAGTGTTCCAGCCAGAGAGAGGACTGAGGGATGAGACCACCATCCTGGTCTGGAACAGGAAGAACTGATTAAGGCCATCATATTGCAGTCAGTGTGAACACCAGGGTAACAAGTGCAGGGATCCCCAGCTATCCTGGGATGTTGAGGGTGGAATAAAGAGGAAAAGAATTGTATGATGGGTGCCACACACAGAGGGCTGGAGGAACTCCGCAGGTCAGGCAGTATTCGTGGAAGGCAATAGATGGTCTACGTTTCAGGCCGAGACCCCTTCACAGCAAGAATTGGGTTGATACCTGAATAAGAGGACAAGGGGAGGGGGAGGAGCATAGGCTGGCAGGGGATTGGTGAATGCAGGAGAAAGGTGATGGGAGAGAGGCAGATTGCAGAGGAAGGTGCTCTCATGCTTGGAAGGGAAGGAGGGTCGGAGGAGGGAAGATAGAGGTGACGCGTAGGTTGGGGTTGGGGAGGAGGAAGAGGAGGATTGAACCCGAGAAGCACACTAACCGAGTGTCTGTCCGAACACGTTAATATATATTTTACCTGGTACAGTCGCTGCGAGATCGGCTGAGTTTGTATATATTTACTGTGTGCGTCAGTGCACCGTCATGTTTCACTCCATCCACCCGGGCTCAGCCCATTTACATCATATGGTCCACATCCTTCCAAATGTTGCTGCTCCATGTACCTGTCCAAAATCTCTGTTGGAGGCACCTCCATTTCCTCAGGCAGCTTGTTCCACAGGCCCACTACCCTCTAGTTCTACCGTGATTTACCCTGAGAACCAGACTGATCTGTGCCATCTTGATTTTATAAAGATCACCCCTCAGCCTCCTTCATTCCGGGGATATGGAGCCATCCTGTCCATCCTCTCCTGGTAACTCCAACCCTCAAGTCTCAGTAACATCCTTGGGAATCTTTTCCGCACCCTTCCTATATCTGGGTGACTAGATTGGCCCACAGAACTCCATGATAACGCACTTATACCCAACTCATATGCTCAATGGCCTGACCATTAAAACCAACATGTCAAAGACATTTGTCACCACCCTGTTTACCGGTGTTGTCACTTCCATGGAACTATGAACCTGGAAGCCTCAGTCCCTCTGTTCTGCAGAGCTCCCCAGGGCCCTACCATTCACCGTGTCTGTCCTGTCCTGGTTTGTCTTCTCAAAGTCCACAGCTCACACTTGTTCAGTTCCAGCTGCCACACTTTGGTTCACCTTTCCGACTGATGGAGATCCTGCCGTATTCCAAAGTTACCTTTTTCAGGTTAACTCTATCCTAATCCAGATCATTAATATTGACGACAAATACCAGTGGACACGGTGCTGCCCTTGGTAACACCACTGGTCACAGACCTCCAATCAGACTCTCTAGCTCCTACCATGAAACCAATCTTGAAGCTAATTGGTCGCTTTGGCCCAGATGTAATCCAACCTTCTGAACTTGCCCACCATGTGGGACCTTGTCAAAGCCATGCTCAAATTCACGTAGGCAACATGATCAATCATTTTTGTCAAAGTCTGCGGGCACAGTTTGCAAATACAAAGCTGGAGAAACTCTGCAGGTCAAACAGTGTCTGTTATGTAGCAAAGATAAAGATACAGAACTAATGTTTCAGGCTTGGGCCCCTCATCAAGATCTGGTCATCTTTGAAAATCATCTTTAGAACATAGAACATGGATCACGACTGCACAGTACAGGCCCTTCGGCCCTCCATTTTGTGCTGACCTATATATTCCTACCAAAAGTACTAAACCCTCCCTTCCCCGTAACCCTCTATTTTTCTTCCATCCATATGTCTGTCTAAGTGTTTCTTAAATGCCCCTAATGTTCCAGCTTCCACCCCCACCCCCAGCAAGGCATTCCAGGCCCCCACAACTCTCTGTGTAAAAAACCCCTAAACTTCCCTCCCTTCACGTTGTACAGACATCCTCTGGTGTTTGCTGATCCTGCCCTGGGGAACAGGTGCTGGCCGTCCACCCTATCTATGCCTCTCAGAATCTTTTTTTTAATTTTAATTTTTTAATTAAAAAAAATTATTTACATTTTTAAAAATTAAGACATACAGCACGATAATAGGCCCCTCCAACCCACGAGCCTTTGTCCCCAATTATACCCATTTAACCTACAACCCCTGGTACATTTTGAACAGTGAGCGGAAAAATGCAGACATGGGAAGAACGTACAAACTTCTTACTGACAGCGTGGGATTGAAACCCCAGTCCTGATCACTGGAGCAATAACAGCATCAGGCTAACTGCTACACTAATCTTGCAGACCTCTATTAAGTTACCCTTCATCCTTCTATACTCCAAAGAGAGAAGTCCCAGCTCTACTAACCTTGCCTCACAAGACTTAATTTCCAATTCAGGTAAATCTCCTCTGCCCCCTCTCCATAACTTCCACAACCTTCCTGTAATGAGGTGGCCAGAACTGACACAATACTCTAAGTGTGGCCTCATCAGAGATTTGTAGAGTTGCAACATGATCTCTCAACTCTTGAATTCAATCTCCCTGTTAATGAAGCCCAACATCCCGTAGGCCTTCTTAACCATCCTATCAACCTGTGCGGTGACCTTAAGGGATGTATGGATTTGGACCCGAAGGTCCCTCTGTTCATCCACACTGTTAAGTAACCGACCATTGGAGGAGTCACGTGATGGAGTAGTGGCCGGACGGTGAACTCCAGCCCTCTCCAGAAAAGTCGGGAAAAACAAGAGAAAATACAAAGGCACAGAAATAAAAGTTAAAGAAAAGTGAGTATAAAGGTGGAAAGAAGATGGCGACAAAAAAAGAAAAATCAAAATCAACGGTAAGAAGAGAGGAAGAGAAGACAACGGAGGAAGAAGGAGAAGGCCTTACCTGTCCGAAGAGGCCCGCTGTGGAGAGAGAAGCCCGCTTCCTAAGGTCGGTAGAAATAGGACTACAAAAATGGCTCGCAGAGCCGAGTAAAAGTGCGCAACCGCGCATGCGCGAGGAGTCGCGCGTGCGCGATGCGCATGAAAAAAAACACACCGACGGGAGGGGGGACCAGCTGGGGAGTCGATCTCCACAGCCGGCAACGACAGCTGCAGAACACCTGCAGCAAGAAGAGACCACAGAAGACAATGAAAACAAGAAAGAAGAGAAGGGCAACAAAGAAACAACAGATGGCCAACCCAGAGGAAGAAGAAGAGGAAGAGTACAGGGAAATAGAAGAAGGGAAAGGCAAGGTAAAGGATATACTTTCTCTTGTTAGAGGATACATGGAGTCATTTAAAGAATGGCAAACACAGGAATTTAATGATTTAAGAAGAAGAATAAACAACACAGAAGAGAAAGTGAATAAAATAGATATGACCTTAACAGAAATGGGAAAGAAAATGGACAAGATGGAAGAGCGGGCAGTAGCAGCAGAAATGGAGGTAGAAGACTTAAAAAAGAGATTGGAGGAATCTAATAAAAAAACTAAAGAGACACAAGAACTACTAGCTCAAAAAATAGATATAATGGAAAATTATAACAGAAGAAATAACATAAAGATAGTGGGCCTTAAGGAAGATGAAGAAGGCAAGAATATGAGGGAGTTTATAAAAGAGTGGATCCCTAAGACCCTAGGATGTCCAGAACTACAGCAAGAAATGGAAATAGAAAGGGCACATAGAGTATTGGCCTCTAAACCACAACCACAACAAAAACCAAGATCTATTGTAGTAAAATTCCTAAGATATACTACAAGAGAAAAGGTACTGGAGAAGAGAATGGAAAAAGTAAGAGAGGGCAACAAACCACTGGAGTATAAAGGGCAAAAAATCTTCATTTATCCAGATATAAGTTTTGAACTCCTAAAGAAGAGAAAAGAGTTCAATACAGCAAAGGCGATTTTATGGAAGAAAGGGTATAAATTTATACTAAAGCATCCAGCGGTATTGAAAATATTTATTCCAGGACAACAAAACAGACTATTCTCGGATCCAGAAGAAGCACGAAAATTTGCAGAACAATTACAAAAATAGACTGAGGGATGAAGACGGGTAATGAGAGTAAAAATGATCACGATTGATATGTATGTGGGTAAAGACAAAAATAGACTGAGGGATAAAGACGGGTAATGAGAGTAAAAATGATCACGATTGATATGTATGCGGGTAAAGAGGTATAAGAGTGAATAGAGACAATGAGCATACGTGAATGTATCTGTACTTAGAGGAAAATATAGATAGTATAGACAAGAATTAATAAGGGAAGGTAATGGAATAGAGAGAATAAAGAGGGAATTAAAAGAGTGACCTTTGTGACATATGAAAAGTGAAATCTTTTCTGGGGGGGGCTGGGTGGGGGAAATAGCGGTCACTGCAAAATCAGTTGACGCTTGCGAGTGGATTCGCAAATCCAAATGGAGAGGGGAGATGTGGTTGTCCGACAAGGGATAAAGGACAACTCAGGAGGGGAAGGGGAGATTGGGGATAAATAAGATAGAAATAGGAGAATAAGGAAAATGTTGGATGTTGTAGGAATGTTGTCTTATAAAGAGTTGAAAATAAGAAAACAGAAATGGAAAAGGAGGAAAGGTAATGATGGAAAAACGGAAAGAGGAGATAAACAAAATATAAAAGGGCTACGCTGAACTACATGACTTTAAATATTAATGGAATACATAACCAAATTAAAAGGAAGAAACTACTAAATTTACTGAAAAAGGAAAAAATTGATATAGCATTTGTCCAAGAAACACACTTAACTGAATTGGAGCACAAGAAATTAAAGAGAGACTGGGTAGGACATGTAACAGCAGCATCGTATAATTCAAAAGCAAGAGGAGTGGCTATATTAATTAGTAAAAATGTGCCATTTAAAATAGAAGAGGAAATAATAGATCCAGCAGGGAGATATGTTATGATAAAATGTCAGATATATTCGGAGTTTTGGAATCTACTTAATGTATATTCACCTAACGAAGAAGATCAAAAGTTTATGCAAGATATCTTTTTGAAGGTAGCTAATACGCAAGGGAACATATTAATAGGAGGGGATTTCAACCTGAATTTGGATCCAAATATGGATAAAACGGGGAAAAAAATTAACAGGAAGAACAAAGTAACCAAATTTATAATTAAATCAATGCAAGAAATGAAACTTTTGGATATATGGAGGAAACAAAACCCAAAAGAAAAGGAATACTCATACTACTCGGCTAGACATAAAACATAATCAAGAATAGACCTATTTTTGTTATCAGCTAGTATGCAGGATAGAGTAAGAAAAGCAGAATATAAAGCGAGAATGCTATCGGACCATTCACCCTTAATATTGACAGTAAAGCTAGAGGACATCCCTCCAAGAATGTATAGATGGAGATTAAACCCCATGCTACTTAAAAGACAGGATTTTAGAGAATTTATTGAAAAACAATTAAAAATGTATTTTGAAGTAAATACGGAATCAGTGGAAGATAAGTTTATACTATGGGACGCAATGAAAGCATTCATTAGAGGGCAAATAATAAGTTATGTAACCAAGATGAAGAAGGACTATAATCAGGAAACAGAGCAGTTGGAAAGGGAAATAGTAAACATAGAAAAAAAATTAGCAATGAAGGAAGATACAACTAAAAGAAGAGAATTGGCGGATAAAAAAATAAAATATGAAACATTACAAACATATAAGGTAGAGAAGAATATAATGAAGACAAAACAGAAATATTATGAACTAGGTGAAAAAACGCACAAAATCCTAGCATGGCAGCTTAAGACAGAGCAAGCTAAGAAAATGGTATTGGCATCAAGGAAAAAAGACAAACAAATTACATATAATCCAAAAGAAATTAAGGAAAACTTTAGAGAATTCTATAAACAATTATACCGAACTGAAAACGAAGGGAAAGAAGGGAAAATAGATGAATTTTTGACTAAAATTGAACTACCAAAACTACAAATAGAGGAACAAAATAAATTAACAGAACCATTTGGAACAGTAGAAATACAAGAGATAATAAAAAAATTACCAAATAATAAGACACCAGGAGAGGATGGATTTCCAATAGAATTCTACAAAACATTTAAAGACTTATTAATACCACCCCTCCTGGATGTAATCAACCAGATTGATGAGACACAAAACTTACCAGATTCATGTAAAACAGCAATAATTACAGTAATACTAAAACAAGGGAAAGATCCACTCTCACCAGCGTCATATAGACCAATATCTTTGCTAAACACAGATTATAAGATAATAGCTAAACTATTAGCAAACAGATTAGCAGAACAGGTACCGAAAATGGTAAATTTAGACCAAACTGGATTTATCAAAAAAAGTCGCACAACAGACAATATTTGTAAATTTATTAACTTAATTCATGCAGTAGAAGGAAATAAAGCACCTACAGTAGCAGTTGCTTTAGACGCAGAGAAGGCCTTCGACAGAGTAGAATGGAATTATTTGTTCAAAGTATTGCAAAAATTCAGTTTACCGGAGAAGTATATTAATTGGATTAAAGCATTATATAAGGGACCGTTAGCGAAAGTGACAGTAAATGGACATGTATCAAAGCAATTTAACTTAAGCAGGTCAACGCGGCAGGGATGCCCACTATCACCTTTATTGTTTGCGCTAGCTATAGAACCACTAGCAGAATTGATAAGAATAGATAATAATATAAAAGGAATAAAAATAAAAGACAGGGAATATAAAATCAGTCTATTTGCGGATGATGTTATAGTGTACTTAACAGAACCAGAACTATCAATAAAAGAATTATATAAGAAATTGAAGGAATATGGAGAAGTGTCGGGTTACAAGATAAACGTAAATAAAAGTGAAGCAATGCCTATGAATAATGCGGATTTCTCAAAATTTAAGAAGGAATCTCCATTCAGATGGCAAATGCAGGCAATAAGATACCTAGGTGTACAAATAAACAAAAATCTAGGCCAATTATATAAACTCAATTACAATCCACTAATGAAAAAATTACAGGACGATTTAGAGCATTGGAAAGATCTACCACTAACACTGATAGGAAGGATAAACTGTATTAAAATGAACATTTTTCCAAGGATACTATACTTATTTCAGGCATTGCCAATACAACTGACAGAAAAATTCTTCAAAGAGTTAAAGAAAATAATAAGGAAATTTTTATGGAGAGGGGGGAAACCGAGGATAGCACTAGATAAATTAACAGAATGGTATAAACAAGGAGGCTTACAATTGCCAAACTTCAAAAATTATTATAGAGCCGCACAATTAAGATACCTATCAGATTTTTATCAAACAAGGGAAAAACCAGACTGGACGAGATTAGAATTAGATAAAATAGGGGAAAAGATACCTGAACACATATTATATAAATGGGACGAAAAATTGGTACAACATAGAACTTCTCCAGTATTACATCATCTCTTCAATATTTGGAAGAAGATTCATGTAGAAAGAAATAAAACAAATTATCAATTACCAAAACTAATATTGACGCAAAATAAGCTACTCCCTTTTACAATAGATAACCTTTCCTTTAGAGAATGGGAAAAAAAAGGGATTAAAAGAATAGAAAATTGTTTTTCAGGAAGTAGATTCTTATCCTTTGAACAAATGAGAGATAAGTACAATATAACTGGAGATACAGCGCTGGCATATTACCAACTGAGATCCTACTTGAAAGATAAATTAGGAAGCAATTTGAGTTTACCAGAGGGAAGTAACCTTGAATATGTGATTACAGATACAATGTTAATCAAAAGATTTATAACAAATATGTATATTAAACTGCAAGAAAAGGAGAATGAGGAAACAAATGGTAAAACTAAACAAAAATGGGAACAAGATTTAAATATAAAGATAAAAAAGGAAACATGGGAGAAATTATGTTCTGGAACGATGAGAAATACAATAAATACGAGGCTACGTATGATACAATATAATTGGTTACACAGACTATTCATTACACCGCAAAAGTTAAATAAATGGGACCCAACAGTATCTGATAGATGTTTTCGATGTAAAAAAGAAATGGGAACAACAATTCATGCAATCTGGACATGTGAGAGAGTAGAAAAATTTTGGGATGATCTCAATCAGATATTAAATAAAATCTTTTCTTCTTTGGCTTGGCTTCGCGGACGAAGATTTATGGAGGGGGTAAAAAGTCCACGTCAGCTGCAGGCTCGTTTGTGGCTGACAAGTCCGATGCAGGACAGGCAGACACGGTTGCAGGGGAAAATTGGTTGGTTGGGGTTGGGTGTTGGGATTTTCCTCCTTTGCCTTTTGTCAGTGAGGTGGGCTCTGCGGTCTTCTTCAAAGGAGGTTGCTGCCCGCCAAACTGTGAGGCGCCAAGATGCACGGTTTGAGGCGTTATCAGCCCACTGGCGGTGGTCAATGTGGCAGGCACCAAGAGATTTCTTTAGGCAGTCCTTGTACCTTTTCTTTGGTGCACCTCTGTCACGGTGGCCAGTGGAGAGCTCGCCATATAACACGATCTTGGGAAGGCGATGGTCTTCCATTCTGGAGACGTGACCCATCCAGCGCAGCTGGATCTTCAGCAGCGTGGACTCGATGCTGTCGACCTCTGCCATATCGAGTACTTCGACATTAGGGATGAAAGCGCTCCAATGGATGTTGAGGATGGAGCGGAGACAACGCTGGTGGAAGCGTTCTAGGAGCCGTAGGTGGTGCCGGTAGAGGACCCATGATTTGGAGCCGAACAGGAGTGTGGGTATGACAACGGCTCTGTATACGCTTATCTTTGTGAGGTTTTTCAGTTGGTTGTTTTTCCAGACTCTTTTGTGTAGTCTTCCAAAGGCGCTATTTGCCTTGGCGAGTCTGTTGTCTATCTCATTGTCGATCCTTGCATCTGATGAAATGGTGCAGCCGAGATAGTTAAACTGGTTGACCGTTTTGAGTTTTGTGTGCCCGATGGAGATGTGGGGGGGCTGGTAGTCATGGTGGGGAGCTGGCTGATGGAGGACCTCAGTTTTCTTCAGGCTGACTTCCAGGCCAAACATTTTGGCAGTTTCCGCAAAGCAGGACGTCAAGCGCTGAAGAGCTGGCTCTGAATGGGCAACTAAAGCGGCATCGTCTGCAAAGAGTAGTTCACGGACAAGTTTCTCTTGTGTCTTGGTGTGAGCTTGTAGGCGCCTCAGATTGAAGAGACTGCCATCCGTGCGGTACCGGATGTAAACAGCGTCTTCGTTGTTGGGGTCTTTCATGGCTTGGTTCAGCATCATGCTGAAGAAGATTGAAAAGAGGGTTGGTGCGAGAACACAGCCTTGCTTCACGCCATTGTTAATGGAGAAGGGTTCAGAGAGCTCATTGCTGTATCTGACCCGACCTTGTTGGTTTTCGTGCAGTTGGATAATCATGTTGAGGAACTTTGGGGGACATCCGATGCGCTCTAGTATTTGCCAAAGCCCTTTCCTGCTCACGGTGTCGAAGGCTTTGGTGAGGTCAACAAAGGTGATGTAGAGTCCTTTGTTTTGTTCTCTGCACTTTTCTTGGAGCTGTCTGAGGGCAAAGACCATGTCAGTAGTTCCTCTGTTTGTGCGAAAGCCGCACTGTGATTCTGGGAGAATATTCTCGGAGACACTAGGTATTATTCTATTTAGTAGAATCCTAGCGAAGATTTTGCCTGCAATGGAGAGCAACGTGATTCCCCTGTAGTTTGAGCAGTCTGATTTCTCGCCTTTGTTTTTGTACAGGGTGATGATGGTGGCATCACGAAGATCCTGAGGCAGTTTTCCTTGGTCCCAACAAAGCTTGAAAAACTCATGCAGTTTGGCATGCAGAGTTTTGCCGCCAGCCTTCCAGACCTCTGGGGGGATTCCATCCATACCTGCTGCTTTGCCACTTTTCAGTTGTTCGATTGCCTTATATGTCTCATCCAGGGTGAGAACCTCATCCAGCTCTAGCCTTAGGGGCTGTTGAGGGAGCTGGAGCAGGGCGGAATCTTGGACTGAGCGGTTGGCACTGAAAAGAGATTGGAAGTGTTCTGACCATCGGTTGAGGATGGAGATCTTGTCGCTGAGGAGGACTTTGCCGTCTGAGCTGCGCAGCGGGCTTTGGACTTGGGGTGAGGGGCCGTACACAGCCTTTAGAGCCTCGTAGAAACCCCTGAAGTCGCCAATGTCCGCGCTGAGCTGGGTTCATTTGGCGAGGCTAGTCCACCACTCATTTTGGATCTCCCGGAGTTTGCGCTGAAGATGGCTGCATGCGCGACGGAAGGCTTGTTTCTTCTCTGGACAGGACGGCTTTGTAAGGTGAGCCTGGTGGGCAGCTCGCTTCTTTGCCAGCAGCTCCTGGATTTCCTGGCTGTTTTCGTCAAACCAGTCCTTGTTTTTCCTGGAGGAGAAGCCCAGTACCTCTTCAGTGGATTGCAGTATGGTAGTCTTCAACTGATCCCAGAGGGTTTCAGGGGACGGGTCCGTGAGGCGGGTTGCATCGTCGAGCTTTGCTTTGAGGTTTGCCTGGAAGTTTCCTCTCGCTTCGTCTGACTGCAGGTTTCCAACATTGAACCTCTTTCTGGGGGCTTTACTGTTCCTGGACTTTGGCTTGAAGTGAAGGTTGAGCTTGCAGCGAACCAGCCAGTGGTCAGTGTGGCATTCCGCGCTGGGCATGACCCTGGTGTGGAGCACATCTCGTTTGTCTCTTTCTCGCACCAGGACGTAGTCCAGCAGGTGCCAGTGTTTGGATCGGGGATGCATCCTGGTAGTCTTCAGGCTGTCCCTCTGCTGAAAAAGGGTGTTTGTAATGACAAGTCGCTGTTCTGCGCAGAGCTCCAACAGGAGGCGCCCATTGTCGTTGCACTTGCCGACGCCATGCTTGCCCAGGATTCCTGGCCAGGTTTCTGAGTCTTTGCCGACACGAGCGTTGAAGTCGCCCAGGATGACAACCTTGTCGGCTGTAGGGGTGCGTTGAATGAGGTTGCGCAGGTCGGTGTAGAACTTGTCCTTTTCTGCTGGTTCCGCCTGGAGGGTTGGAGGATAGACACTGATGAGGGTGATGTGACGCTTGTTTTGAAGGGGGAGTCGCATGGACATGATCGGGTCCGAGTGGCCTGTCGGGAGGTTTTCGAGTTTGGAGGCAATGGAGTTCTTGACCATGAAGCCTACACCAGATAGGCGTCGTTCATCCATAGGCTTGCCAGACCAGTAGAGTGTGTAGCCCGCGCCACGCTCTTGGAGGCTGCCTACATCTGCAAGGCAGACTTCACTGAGAGCGGCTATGTCGATGTCAAGTCTGAGAAGTTCATGTGCAATGAGGGCAGACCGACGTTCAGGTCAGTGGCTGTCAGCCTTGTCTAGCATGGTTCTGATGTTCCAGCATGCTAGCTTGAGTTTGTGAGCATCTTTTGAGGGGGAGGACGTGGAGGGGGAGAACGTGGAGGGGGAGGACGTGGAGGGGGAGGACGTGGAGGGGGAGGACGTGGAGGGGGAGGACTTGGAGGGGGAGGACGTGGAGGGGGAGGACGTGGAGGGGGAGGACGTGGACCTGTCCTCGGGCCTGCGCAAAGGAGCTTTTAGGTGGAGTGCAGTGCGCGCAGTACTGGCCCCACCCTTTACACCCATGGTTCGTGTGCCGTGGCCAAGCAAGCTGGGACGTGGCAGCGAGGTCCTTGGGTCGTAGGTTTTATATCGGAGTGGCCTTCTCCTATGCAGGTTTCTTACCCGGGCTGGAGGGGCCTGCCTCCCCTCCTAGGTCGGTCCATTCTGCCCGGACCGGGGCCGAGGCCGCCGCAGCTCACCCTGTGCCTGGACTTGGGCCGCCGCCTCCCACTCTCTGCCCGGATCGGGGCCTCTGCCAGCCCCACTTGACCGAGGCCGGGGCCGCCGTCTCCCCCTTGCTCCTGCCCGTATCGGGGCCGCCGCCGTCTACCCTTCGCCCGGACCGGGGCCGGTGCTGCTCTCCCTGTGCCCGGACTGGGGCCGCCGCCTCCAACTCTCTGCCCAGACCGGGGCCTCCGCCTGCCTCACTCGACCGAGGCCGGGGCCACCGTCTCCCCCTTGCTCCTGCCCGGATTGGGGCCGCCGCCGCCTACCCTTCGCCCGGACCGGGCGAAATAACAGAAAACAATATACCAAAGAATCCAGAGATCTTTCTCCTAAGTAACATAAAAAACAAAGAATTTGGAATTGATTTGGAGGATGCACAAAAAAGATTTGTTAAGATAGCCCTAGCCGTAGCAAAAAAATGTATTATGTCAACCTGGAAATTGGAAGAAAATTTGAAAATACAACAATGGTATATAGAAATGAATAAATGTATTCCATTAGAAAAAATAACATATAGTTTAAGAAATAATATTGAAATATTCGAACAAGTATGGGAGCCTTACATTAAATACAATAGCGAAAACCTACTGGGGACAAACATTACCTAAGTTGATGGAAGGAGAAGGAAAGAAAAGAATGGACTCAGTAGAATTTCTGGTGTATTTTTGTTGAATGACAACATTGTCTGACTGGTTTAATGCAACCTAGATTGTATACCTAAAATGGATGAGAGGGGGTGGCTTGGGAGGAGTGGGGCGGGGGGGGGGGAGAAAAAGTCACTGTATATGTGTGAAAAAGAAAAAGTGTATATCATGGCTAATGTGATTTATTGTGTGAATAATAAAAAATTTAAAAAAAAAGTAACCGACCATTAACCCTGTACTTAGCCGTCTGGTTTGTCCTTCCAAAATGCATCACCTCACACTTATCTGGATTGAACTGCATCTGCCACTTTTCTGCCCAACTCTGCATCCTGTCTATATCCTCTTGTAACCTTCGACAACCTTCAGCTCCATCCACAACTCCTCAACTTTTGTGTCATCTGCAAACTTACTGACCCATCCGTCCCCATCTTCATCCAGGTCATTTATAAAAATCACAAAGAGGAGGGGTCCCAGAGCAGATCCTTATGTCATTCCATTAGTCACATCTTTGTCAACTCTTCAAAAAACAGAGCACCTCATCATGGTCTTCAATGAATTACTATTCCCAAAAGAAACAAACATCAGGTTCAGATTCTGTTTATTGTCAATACTTACATGACATCACATACAACCCTGAGATTCCTTTTTGTGCAGGCACGGCAGAATGACCACTAAATGGTAGTGCAAAAAACTGTACCTAATGTAAACATGTAAACAAATAAAGAACTGTAAACAGATAATGAATGTAAACAAACTGACTGTGCAATACAGAGAAAACAAAGAAAATCAATGAAGTGCCCAAGTAAGAGTCCTTAAAGGAGTCCCTGATTGAGTTTGTGGTTGAGGAGTCTGATGGTGGAGGGGGAGCAGCTGTTCCTGAACCTGGAGGGGCAAGTCTTGTGGCACCGATGCCTCTTTCCTTATGGCAGCAGCGAGAACAGAGCGTGTGCTGGGTGGTGTGGACTGTCCGATGCCAGTGTTCCCTGTAGATGTTCGCAACAGTGGGGAGGGTTTTGCCTGTGATGACCTGGGCTGTGTTCACTACTTTTTGGAGGGCTTTTGGCAAATGGGATGTAGCCAGACGATTTCTTCCACTTGTTAGGTAATGCCAGTGCTGCAATTCGACAGGAGTTGGTGGTTCTGGAGATGGGCTGTTGTCTGCACCTGTGGCCGTTAGACCACCGCAGCATAGTACAGGCCCTTCAGCCCTCGATCATGTGCTGATCCATATATTCTTTAAAAAGTACTAAACCCTCCCTATCTGTAACCCTCAATTTCTCTTCCATGTCTAAGAGTGTCTTAAATGCCCCTAACGTTCCAGCCTCCACTACCATCCCCAGCAAGGCATTCCAGACACCACAACTCTCTGTGTAAAAATAATTCCCCCTGACATCTCCCCTAAACTTCCCTCCCTTCACATTGTACAGACATCCTCTGGTGTTTGCTGATCCTGCCCTGGGAAACAGGCGCTGGCTGTCCATTCTATCTATGCCTCTCAGAAACTTGTAGCCCTCTGTTAACTCTCCTCTCATCCTTCTACGCTCCAAAGAGAAAAGCCCCAGCTTGCCTCATAAGACTTGTTTCCCCATCCAAGCAACATCCTGGTAAATCTCCTCTGCCCCTTTTCCACAGATTCCACATCTTTCCAATAATGAGGTGACCAGAACGGAACATTACACGTTTAAAAAGGCAGAGGAAAACATACTTTCAACAGCCGCACTGACCCCATCACAGACATGATTAATAGTCAGGAGGAAAACAGAACCTTCAGCCCATCATGGATATACTGACCATCATCCACCCATTTACACTCATCCTACACCGAACCCATTCTATTCCCCAGACATTCCCATCAAATCTCCCAGATTCTCCCCCTCACCCACACACTGGAGACAATTAACCCACCCATCCACACATCTGTGGGATGTAGAAAAAACTGGATGCCTCCGGGGGAAGCACACGCAGTCACAGAGAGAATGTGCAAACTCCACGCAGACAGTGACAAAAGTGAGGATCGAACACAGGTCTCAGGTGCTGAGGGGCAGCAGCACTACCTGCTGCACCACTGTGCCACTTAGACATTCCCTTTGACCTTTCATACCCTCCCTTCTTTCTCTTTTCTCTGGTTCTGACAGTCCCAGACCTGAATTTCCAGAGGCTGGTGGAGAAGCTGGTCTCACTGGGACTCAACACCCCTCTCTGTAACTGGATCCTGGACTTCCTAATGGAAAGGCCACAGAATATCCGGGTCGGTAGCAGAATATGGAGCACCGTCACGCTGAGCACTGGTACACCTCGAGCTGGGTGCTCAACCCACTCCTGTTCACACTACTGACCCACAACTGCATCGCCAGATCCAGCTCCAACAATGAGATCCATTTTGTAGATGACACAACTGTCGTTGGTCTCATCAGCAACAACAATGAGTAGCTCTACAGAGTAAAGGTGGGAAACCTCGTGAAATGGTGCAAGTGTAACGACGTGAGTCTCAAGGTGGACAAGATGAAGGAAGAAGATGATTGTGGACTTCAGGAGGACCTGGAATGACCACCCTTCACTACACATCAACAACTCTGTTGTGGAAAGCACCAAGTTCCTTGGAGTTCACTTAACCAGTGACCTATCGTGGACACTCAACATCTCCTCACTGGTCAGGAAGGAGCAGCAGTGACTGCATTTCCTGAGGAGACTGAAGCGGGCGAGGCTACCGGGCACCATCATGTCACCTTCTACAGGGGCTCTATCAGGAACATCCTGGCTGGCTGCTTCACAGTGTGAGTACAGTTGCTGCAGAGAAATGGATCGGAAGTCAATCCACAGGACAATAAGAGCAGCGGAGAGGATCACTGGAATCTCCCTCCCCCCACATTGATGGGATCATTGTTGGGAGAGGGTGCGTAAAATCACTGACGACTCCTTCCACCCTGCACACAGCATCTTTCAGCTGCTCCTGTCGGGGAACAGATACAGGAGGATCAGAGCCAGCCCCACCAGGCTGAGGACCAACTTCTTCCCACAGGCAGTGAGAATAGTGAACGACCAAAGGAACTGCTCCCACTCACCCTCTGAGACTCTCACATTCATGAAACAATATTTATTTGTATTGATGAATACCTGTCCGGCATGTGTATTGTTTGCCTGTATGTGTGTTATGTTTGGTTGTGTGTCTGCATGTTTTGCACCGGGGAACGCTGGATTGTACTTGCACAATGAGATGGTGATAAACATCCACAGACGTTCCCTGACCTGCTGAGGCTTTTAGTTATTTTAGTTATAAAAATGCTTCCTTGATTGGGGATGGGATGAACGCTATAAAAGTGCAGATGTTGCTGGGTTGTTTTCTCTGGAGTGTCGGAAGCTGAGGGGAGACCTATTAGAGGCTTATAAATTTGATCAGCATTGAGAGATCAGAGAGTCAGACTCTTTCCCCCTGGTGGAAAAGTCAAACGCTGGAGGGCATGAGTGATGGAGCCAGTTTGAAGCAAATATGTGGGGCAGGTTTCTTTACACAGAGTAGTGGGTGCCTGGAACTGGTGGAAGCAGATATAATAGTTATGTGTAAGCGGATTGGGGGTCTGGCCCGTGCGTAGACAGATGGGGTCAGTTTTAATTGGTGAGATTGTCACATCAATCATGGCGAGTTGAAGAGTCTGTTCCATGTGTGTCCGTCAACCTTGTTAGCATGTGCCCTCAGGGACAGGAGCAGGTAACCAGAGGGCTGCTTGAAGGGCAGTCTCAGTCCACGCTGGGGAGAAGCAAGGTCATCTTGATCAAAAGCTGTGGACTTAGAGAGAGAGAAAGAGAGAGAGAGAGATGGAGGGTGAGAGGGAGAGAGAGGGAGAGAGAAAGGGAAATAGAGAGTGGAAGAGGAAGATGGAGGAAGAGAAGAGTGGGAGATGAGAATAGGGAGAGGGAGCAAGCGAGAGAGATTGAGGAAGAGAGAGAAAGAGAGATTTAACCTTTCAGCTAGGATTAGAGATGATCTTCCTGAAATATTCATCTCCCCTCTGATAATCCATCTGAAGATTGGAGGTGAAATCACTGAATGTCTGGCAGTGGCAAAGCTCTCTGTGAGAAATGGTTCCCCATGTTCCTTTCCTGCTAAGGATCGTGTGTAGTTGGGATGTGATGGTGGGGTGTGCCCAGTGTCCACTCCCTGGTTTAAAGTCAGTGTGATTTGTGTCACAACCCGGCTGCTGTGTATGAAGGCATGAGGGGTGGGGGTTGGGGGAGGGGGAGGGAGTGTGATATAAAGCATCTGTGAAACTCATCCCACTGAACCTATCCTTTCCAAATACTCAACAGCTGCACCTTAGCAACAGAACATTTCAGCACTGTTCAGGCCCTTTGGCCCCACCATGTTTGCTGGCCTCGATTGATCACTCAAAAAGCTACCCCCTCCCTACCCTGTAACCCTCCATTTTTCTTTCATCCATGTCCTGTCTAAGGTCTCTTAAGTACATATCCACCTCACTCAGGATTTCTATTTAATTCTTGGTCAGCACTTCTGGTCTCATTTTCTCAGGATGGAACATGTTCCACCGCACACCCATCCCTGACTCTAAACCCTCCTCTACAACCTTTGCTGCTTCTGCCCCCCGTGTGCTGAGCAGAAGACAAAGGCCAGGCTTTACCCTGAGCTCCAGGACAATCTTCCTCCATATCCACTTACCTCTCGCTGTGTGGGGGAACCTGTTGTGTGCGAATCAGTTGAAATGGACCTGAGATTTGCTAATTGTGTCTCCCCTACACACACACACACACACACACACACACACACACACACACACACACACATACACACACACAGACACACACACACAATGATATACATACAAACATCTCTCTCTATCACTCAGTTTCTCTCCCACGTTACACAGCCCAGTATCTGATGCTCTCCCTAAGACTAACTGTCTGGAACCTGTGATCATGTAAATGAACAATGAATCAGCCTGTCCTGGACAGGACAAGGATTACCCGGTGGTTAACGATCGCAATAAATGAGGACCACACACTCCATAACTTATGCTTAGAGCTGGAAACTGTCGATGTGTTCAAGGCCATTACTGCAAGCGATGGGCCCAGATCCCTCAGTCTGAGCCTTGAGCGACATGTCACCTTGTCTTATCCCAGTAATTATCTGTCATTTTGCTGCCCGTTCCAATGTACAGATGTTCTCTGTACTGAGACTGTGTTAACACAATCTGTCAGAATTATGGCTCTAGTTATCGATGCTGTTAGTGTTCCCAGTAATTACAGGAGATCCCAGAGTCCAACATAACCCTGGGAGGAGTCACCGAGAGAAACACCAACCCTCAAGTCACACTGATACTCCCTGGGCCCTGAGACACTCACTGCAGAGTTTGGGATCAACTCAGACCCTGCAGCTCAGACCTCCCACTGAGTCCCACTCAGAACTGTGGCGGCAGGATCGTGGGGTGGATCGGATAGGGTAGGTACCACAGGGATGATGCCCAGTTCCCCACCTCCTGCGCTGCCTACCTGGAGTGGACACGGTTCCCTCCCCCTCCCTCAAGCTGCTGGGTTGGCCCCGGCGTGTGGGGGGCGGGTGGAATCCGGGGGAGGGGGGAAGTTAGTGGAGATGTGGGTGTTGGGTGGGGGTGACCATCGCAGGCCAGGTGAGAGGGGCCGAACGGCCTGCTCCTGTGTCCCTGCATTCAGTTTGTCAGAAATGCTGCGGGCACAGACCCAAAACAAGACAACATGTTTGCAGCAGGTCGGAGAAAGAGCAAAGGAGAGCAACTAACTGGGCAGCTGATGCCTGGGTTGGAAACAGACTCCTCGTCCTCCGTCCTGGTCCTCACGCTCTGATCGATTTGCAGCCGCATTACATCTTTGCTGGCTCTCTGGAGTTGCTGTGGCAACCATCCAGCTTGGAATAAACCAATAAAGAGCACAATGATCCATTTATTGCTCTGGCCACAGATATCACAACATTTCAACATTGCACCGACGTCCCAGGCGCCTGTGGGCAGCTCTCCCCAGGGCCGGCTCCGGGCATCGCGCTGTCCCCGCCCCGGCAGCAGAAGCCTCGGGGAAGGGCGGGTTTCGGAACTGTGTCGGAGCAGGGGCATCTCCGCACTGAACGCCAGGCGGGTGAACGCGGCGACAAAGGAATGAGAGCCCGGAGCTTGAGAGGGACGGGGGGATGAGTGGCTGCTCAGAACTCCACTGCCAGAGGCAGAAACCTTTTGGAGAGAGGAGAATGAGAACATGCTGGGAGATGTTGCATTAAACCAGAAGCTTTCATCGGATTAATGAGGGTCAGTGGGACAAGGAGATAACACTGATCCTTCTCCCTGCTTGGAGAGGTGCAGACAAATCTCAACAGCCCAGCAGGTGAAGGCAGCCCTGTCACTGATCTCCTTCTCCCTTCCCTTCTCCTCCATCTTCCCAATGTCCTTGTCCCTGAATTGGACAATCTGCCTGGGGAAACCCTTTCTGTAAATTCACCCCTGGGCTCCACACTGCAGGAGTGCGGGGGGGAGGGGGTGTGATCCTCTCCCCACCATCCATGTCTCCCTCCCCCCCACCACATGAGAGGATCACTGGAGTCTCCCTCACCCACATGTAATCTACCAAGAGCATTGTCTGAAGAGGATGCGTAAAATCATTGAGGACCCCTTCCACCCCACACACAGCATCTTCCAGCTCCTCCCTCCCCACAGGAGGATCAGAGCCAGCCCCACCAGGCTGAGGAGCAGCTTCTTCCCACGGGCAGTGAGAACCTGAACGACCAGAAGAACTGTTCCCACTGACCCTCCGAGACTCTCACATTCATGAAACATCATTTATTTATTTATATAGCTAAAATACTTGTCCTGCACCTAATAGCCTGATCTTGGAAGCTAAGCAGGCTCAGGCCTGGTCTGTCCTGGGAGGGGAGGCCACCCAGGAACACGGGTGCTGTAGGTTTCTGTGAGGGGCACTGGTCAAAGTGGCAACTCTCTGTCTGCCTTATAGTAGACAAAAGATAAAGGATTTCATGTTCCACTGTAAATGTAGTTTTTACTTGACAATAATGGAATCTTTGTAGGTCTGAATGTGTGTTATGTCTGGTTGTGTGTCTGTGTGTTTTGCACCAAGGTTAAACAGCAAGGGCATTGCAGAGATTCGCCTGGATTGTTTTTCAATGACAAGAAGAAACAGATGTGTGCCTTCCTGGAGTGGAGGGGTCTCCTGGTAGCGGAAAACACAAGGGTGAGGGGGTAGATGCTTTCGCAAGTCAAAATTATGTTCTCATGGTGAGGATGATTCCGGGAATGAAAGGGTCATCACATGAGGAGCGTTTGACAGCTCTTGGCCTGCACTCGTTGGGATTTAGGTAAATGAGGGGGAATCTCATTGAAACATTTTGAATGTTGAAAGGAGTGGACAGAGTCAATGTAGAAAGGTTGTTTCCCATGGTGGGAGAGTCCAAGACACAAGTTCAGGATTGAAGGGTGTCCATTGAGAACAGGGATGCAGAGGAATTTATTCAGCCGGGGGTGGGTGAATCTGTGGAATTTGTTGTCAAAGTTGGTTGTGAAGAACAGGTGATTGGGTGTATTTAAGGCAGAGATTAATAGGTTCTTGATTAACTAGGGCATCACAGATTATGGGGAGAATGTCAAAAGAGTGGATCAGCTCATGATTTTGTGGTGGGGCAGACTTGATGGGCTGAATGACCTATTTCTGCACCTATATCTTATGGTCTTATGGATGTTTAAGTTGAGGCCAGTGATGGGAGGTTTAGATTTTAGTGTTTTTTTTTCCTTTGAGGTTCTGGAACATTCTCAACAAAGGGGAGCAGCCAGAGGTCATTGTGCACTGTGGCTTCAATGCCGTGAGTAGTAAATAGGATCAAGTCCTGTGTAGTGAGTTTGGGGAGGTGGGAGTGAGACTGAAAGCAGGATGTGGAGGGTATTGATCTCTGGCTCGCTCCCAGAGCCTCGTGCTGGTAAGGTCAGGAACATAACCTGGGCCAGTACATGTGGCTAAGGAACTGGTTCACAGGCAGGGATTCCAACTCTTGGACAACTGGGATGTCTTCTGGGGCAGAGGGGACTGGTTCAAGAAGGATATGCTACATCTGAATTGGTGGGTCCACGAACCTGGCAAGGGGATTTGGGAATGATTAAACTAGATTGGCAGTGGTGGGGGTGGTACTCAGAGCAGAGATGAGGAAGAGCAGGCGTTGGCAGACATTGTATGTAGGGCCAGTGAGTAATAGGTAGGGCCAGTGGGACAATGACAGCAAAAAAGAAAAAAAAAGGGGTTCCAGAAATAGGGAGGGGCTGAGGGGGGCCAGAAATATGGAGGGGCTGGGGTGATGTTCCAGAAATAGGGAGGGGTGGAGGAGCTGAGAGGGTCCATAAATAAGGAGGGGTGGAGGGGCTGGAGGGAGTTCCAGAAATAGGGAGGGGCTGGGGCAGTTCCAGAAATAGGGAACGGTAGAGGGGCTGGGGGTTTTCTAGAAATAGGGAGGGATGGAGGGGCTGGAGGGAGTTCCATAAATAGGGAGGGGCTGGAGGGGTTCCAGAAATAGGGAGGAGTTGGAGGGGCTGAGGGAGTTCCAGAAATAGAAAGGGGTTGGGGGGTTCTAGAAATAGGGATGAGTGGAGGGGCTGGAGGGAGTTCCAGAGGGGGTTACAGAGATAGGGAGGTGTATTGGATTGTGGAGTAGGGAGGGGTGAGACACTAGTGGGTTTGTCCCTGTTACTGAAGGGTTAATGACAGAATCTTGGTCCATCCTCACCAGCAGTGTGACTGTACATTGGAGCTTTACTGAAATGGTTTCCATCCTAATGATTGTGGTAATTGGCAGTGATGTGTGGGAGAGGGGCTGGAGTTGGTGTTTCTCTCCCTCCCACTCACCTCCCGACGCTGAATACAGTGTTTGAAGCTTGCTCCAGGGCAGCGACGCATGTTCCCACCAACACAATCATCTCATTTGTGTCTTGCAATTCGATCTGGGTGTGATTGTGATTGCAGGGGATCAGTTGCTGTTCAGAACAGATTAGCGGTGTAGCAGGTAGTGCTGCTGCCTCCCAGCCCCAGAGACACCCAGGTTTGATCCCCACCTCTGGTGCAGTTTGGGTGGAGTTTGCACATTCCCCCTGTATCCCTGTGGGTTTCCCCCAGGGGCTCCAATGTGGGTCAGTGGGTTATTTGTCCCGTGTGTGGGTGAGGGGACGTACCCATGGGCAGTTGATGGGAACCTGACCGGGTACTAGCACATAGACACAACAGTGAAGGGGCTTTGATATTTGTAGAAGATGAAGGAAATTTGGTATTCCCCCCCCCCACTCTCAATAACATCTATGTGGTAGCATCGAGAACAAACCTGCTGGATGCATCACAGGACAGGAGCTGCTCTGCTCAAAGTGGAAAGAAGCTGCAGGAGGTGGTGAATTACACAAACATCTCTCCCATCCATACACCTCATCCACATTACCACTGCCTGGGAAAGGCAGCCAACACACTGAAGGACCCATCACACCCTGGACACACTCTAAAATCATACACCAATGGGCTTAAATGCAGTTTATCCCCTTCAGCTATCAGGCTCCTGGAGGAACCTCACACATTGGTCTCATTGTAATACAACAAGGTTCCCCATGGTTTCCCACAGAAACTCATGGAAACCTAGCTGTGTGGATTCAGAATTGGCTTGCCTGCAGAAAGCAGAGAGTGGTAGTTGATGGAAAGTATTCGGCTTGGAGGTCAGTGACGAGTGGAATTCCACAGGGATCTGTTCTGGGACCCCTGCTTTTTCAGATGTTTTTAAATAACTTGGATGAGGAAGTGGAGGTGTGGGTCAGTAAGTTTACAAATGAAGGTTGTTGTTGGATATAAATAGGATACAAGGAAGTGTCAGGTGGAGTTCAATCCGGATAAGTATGAAGTGAACTTTGGATGGTCAAACTTGAAGACTGAGTACAGGGTTAATGGCAGGATTCTTAACAGTGTGGAGGAACAGAGGGACCTTGGGGGTCCAGGTCGAAAGATCCCTCAAGGTTGTCATGCAGGTTGACAAGTGGTTAAGAAAGTGTATGGTGTGTTGGTCTTCATTAATCAAGGGATTGGGTTCAAAAGCTTTGAAGTAAAGTTGCAGCTCTATAAAACTGTGGTGAGACCGCACATGGAGTGTTGTGTTCAGTTTTGGATGTGGAAGCTATGGAGAGGGAGCAGAGGAGATTTACTAGGATGTTACCTGGATTGGAGAATATGTCTCATAGGAGAGATTGACTGAGCTAGGGGTTTTCTCTTTGGAGAGACAGAGGATGAGAGGTGACTTAATGGAGCTATGTTAGATTATGAACATGGGTTCAAGGTTTAGGGGAGACGTCAGCGATAAGATTTTACACAGAGAGAGGTGGATGTCTGGAATGCATTGCTGAGGGTGGTGGTGGTGGCTGGAACAGTAGGGACATTTAAAAGATTCTTAGATAGGCACATGGATGCAAGAAATTTAGAGGGAGGGAAGGGTTAGAATGATGTGGTGTAGGTTTATATAAGTCAGCACATTGTGGGCTGAAGGGCCTGGGCTGTTCTATGTAATCCTGCACTCTGTGTTCTTTACATGGCTATATGGATGTTAGAGCTAACCTGATAGATTGTTCATCGTAGAACCCTTTTGATCATACTCAGTGCTTTGTGACATATTGAACAGGTTCTGGGCTCCTTTTTACAGGGCTTAACATAGTGGATCCATGGTGGAGGAGTCTCTGCTAAAGGCTACACCCTCACAATGATTTAGCCAGGTCCTAATGAGGCGTATGGGATGAGCAGAAATAGGCATATAGTTCAGTAGGGTTGTGTGGACCGAAAGGCCTGTTTCTTCGCTGTGCCACTGGGAGTCTCCATGACAGAGCTGAGGGTATCTTCATTCACCATGCAGGAACCTTGGCAACTCTGTGGCTGCTAGGAGATTGATGAGGCCACACCAGGATAAATGGGAGGATGGGCTCACGCAGGAAGATCACAAGATATAGGAGCAGAAATAGGCCATTCAGCCCATCGAGTCCGCTCAGCCATTCTAATCATGAGCTGATCCATCCTCCCATTCAGCCTCACTCCCTGGCCTTCTCCCCATAACCCTCGATGCCCAGACTAATCAAATCCCTGTCAATCTCACCCAACCACCTCGCTTCCTGAGCCATCTGTGGTAACAAGATCCCAAGACCCACCACGCTCTGCTCCTGCTCCAAGTTCACGCAGCACAGAAATGTTCTCCCTTCTCCCTCAGGCAAGCGAGCAACCTTCCTCATCTCCTTCCCACCAGAAAAAGAGGTGGTAAATAAATTCTCAGCTCCTCTGTTTGTGCAGATGGCGGAGCAGCTGTTCCACGCTGATCAGTGGCAACGACTCTAAACCTGCCCCTGCACAAGGAGGAACCGAGAGATGCAGCACAGAAGACGGCTCGTGGTCCCTGCCAACCCCAGCCTGATGGACTGGTCTCAACAGCCTGCAATTGGTCCTCATCCCTCTATCCAAGCCCTTCCCGTCCATCGATCTGTCTGAATGTAATGTCTATTGCAATCACACCCAACCCCTCAGCTTCCTCAGCACCTCGTTCCAGGGATGGACACCCCTCGTTGGCCAGATCCCTTCCACACTAATCGCAATCAACCCACCTCTTCCACAGATCCTTCCCTTCACCAAAACACTCGGAACATAGCCCACCAACCCGCACATCTGTGGGATGTGGTAGGAATCCACAGACCACGGAGGAAACCCACGATGTCACAGGGATAACATGCAAACTCCTCACAGACATGACCAGAGGTGGGTATTGAACCCGGATCTCTGGGGCTGTGCAGCAGCAGGACTACCTGCTGCTCCACTGTGGCACTCAAACTGTTTGACAGGACAATGGAAAGTTGGGGGGGAGGGGAGGGGGGAGGGGGAGAGAGAGGATGGGGAGTGGGGGAGAGAGTGGGTGGGGAGCAGGGTGAGAGTGGGGAGTGGGAGAGAGGGTGGTGAGGGTGAGAGAGAGGGTGAGGAGTGAGGGAGAGAGTGGATGCGGAGCAGGGTGAGGGGAGGAGTGGGTGAGACAGGGTGGAGAGGGAGAGAGAGGGTGGGGAGTGGGAGAAAGAGGGTGGGGAGCAGGGTGAGGGTGGGGAGTGGGGAAGAGAGAAGGTGGGGAGTGCGGTGAGGGTGGGGAGTGGAAGAGAGAGAGAGTGGAGAGTGGGGGAGAGAAAAGGTGAGGAGTAGGGTGAGGGTGGGGAGTGGGGGAGACAGGGTGGAGAGGGAGAGAGGGTGGGGAGTGGGAGAGAGAGAGGGTGGGGAGCAGGGTGAGGGTGGGGAGCGGGGGAGACAGGGTAGAGAGGGAGAGAGAGGGTGGGGAGTGGGGAGAGAGAAGGTGGAGAATGGGAGAGACAGGGTGGAGAGGGAGAGAGAGGGTGAGGAGTGGGGGCGACAGGGTGGAGAGGGAGAGAGAGTGTGGCGAGTGAGGGAGAGAAAAGGTGGGGAGCAGGGTGAGGGTGGGGAGTGGGGGGAGACAGGGTAGAGAGGGAGAGAGAGGGTGGGGATTGGGGAGAGAGTGGGTGGGGAGCACGGTGAGGGTGGGAGAGAGGGAAGAGTGGGGAAGACAGCGTGGGGAGAGAGGGTGGGGAGCAGGGAGAGAGTGGGTGGGGAGTGGGGAGAGAGTGGGTGGGGTGTGGGGGAGAGAGGGTGGGGAGGGGAGAGAGAGAGGGTGATAAGTGGGGAGAGAGTGTGTGGGGAGTGGGGGAGAGAGGGAGGGGAGGAGACAGAGAGGGTGGGGACCGGGGAGTGTGTGGGTGGGAAGTTGGGGAGAGAGGGTTGGGAGGGGAGAGAGAGAGTGATGAGCGTGGAGAGAGTGGGTGGGGAGTTGGGGGAACAGGGTGGGGAGTGGTGGAGGCAGGGTGGGAATGTTGAGAGGGTGGAGAGCGAGGAGAGAGTGGGTGGGGAATGGGGGAGAGAGGGTGGGGAGGAGAGTGAGAGGGTGGGGTGAGGGGAGAGAGAGGGTGGGAACTGGGGAGTGGGTGGGTGGGAAGTGGGGGAGAAAGGGTTGGGAGGGGAGAGAGTGGGTGGGGAGTGGGTGGAACAGGATGGGGAGTGGGGGAGACAGGGTGGGAAGGTTGAGAGGGTGGAGAGCGGGGAGAGAGTGGGTGGGGAATGGGTGAGAGAGGTGGCGAGAGGGAAGACAGAGAGTGGGAGCGGGGTTAAGACAACGGGTGTTGGTTTGCATGGCCTTATTCAGCAAAATGACTGACAATGAACCGGTCACCATCATTAAAACGTTATACGTAGCATCTGCCAGGAATAATGATCAGGGTGAAATAATTACAGGAAGTCGATGAGGGGATAATGTAGTTTATGGATTTCTGTACAATCGATAAAACGCTCAGGAGAACAGGTTCTGCCCCTTCAGACGCTCTTGTGTAAATGAGTCAACTGAACCCTGGGTGAATGAGAATGAAACTCGCTGCTGGAATCTAATGAAGCCGTTGAGTTTCAGCGCTCATAGATGCTCATTAAACATAAATATTTGTGCACTTTGGCTGATACAACAGGATAGTGGGCAAAGTAATCGGGGCAAATGTTCAAATCCCACCCAGCTGGGGAATTCCAGGTCAATTAATGAAGATTATTGGCTGATTCACCATCTCCTCTGCATTAGATCTGCTCCCAAACAGCCTCCTGCTCCAGGTTAACACAGTGCATGAGAATCACCAATCACACCAAGGCCAGGCTGGGTCAACTCAGACCAGGGCCACGGTGGGACATCTCAGACCAGGCCCAGGGTGGGACAATTCAAACCAGGGCCAGGGTGGGACATATCAGACCAGGCCCAGTGTGGGACAATTCAAACCAGGTCCAGGGTGGGATATATCAGACCAGGGCCAGGGTGGGACAACTCAGACCAGGCCCAGGGTTGGACAATTCAAACCAGGGCCAGGGTGGGACAAATCAGACCAGGGCCAGGGTAGGACAACTCAGACCAGGGCCAGGATGGGACATCTCAGACCAGGCCCAGGGTGGGACAATTCAAACCAGGGCCAGGGTGGGACACATCAGACCAGGCCCAGGATGGGACAATTCAAACCAGGGCCAGGGTGGGACATATCAGACCAGGGCCAGGGTGGGACAACTCAGACCAGGCCCAGGATGGGACAATTCAAACCAGGGCCAGGGTGGGACAAATCAGACCAGGGCCAGGGTGGGACAACTCAGACCAGGGCCAGGATGGGACATCTCAGACCAAGGCCAGGATGGGACATCTCAGACCAGGGCCAGGATGGGACAGGACAGACCAGGGCCCAGGTGCCTAATTTGCTCATTAAAAGTTGAACGTCGGTGACTCCATGGCAGGTCCATCACGGATTAGCTCAGTGGTCGGTTGATGACTTTTCGACGGCATCTTGAAGACCTGGGAGCATCAGTCTCACCTTCGAGGAGTTCGGGAGGTATTTTGAGATTTGCCAGGGAGCCAGTTCGTGAAGTGTCTGTGGATTTCTGTTCATCATTCTGCAATCTCACCATCCGGATAAAGGACTCACATCTCAGAATCTCGTTTCTCTGTGGGGAATATGGCACAGTGGGCTCTGAGGAGGACTGAGTTAGCACAACTTCAGTCAATGTGAGACTTTCCTTCTCCTATGGTGGACGATTGTTTTATACTCTGGTCTAGTCTATTTGTTTTTCATAAATATCCCAGACCCATCTTCCAAAAGACCCAGGCCCTACAGGAGTTGTGCTGGGCCAGTGACTTCAACAACCATTGTGGCCAGGAATTCTTTTGCTGGAAGACGAGAATGTGGTCATGCTCCTTGTCCCCAACTATCACAGATGGAAAATGTACAGAGGCAACGGTGGGGAGCGATGGGGCCTGGCTTTCAATTTGTAACTTGTTTTATGTGAACAGCCAGAATTGCAAATTAATGTCGTATCTGTAACTTGTGGACTAAGGATAATAAATAAATAACAGGGATTGATTTAATGCCAAAAAAGTAAATAAAGGAGGGGGTGCTGAGGTAGGGGGTACTGAGGGAAGGGGGTACTGAGGGTGGGGGTACTGAGGGAGGAGGTAGTGAGGGAGGGGATACTACTGAAGGAGCGGTACTGAGGGAGATACGTACTGAGGGATGGGGTACTGACGATGATGTGGTACAGCGGGAGGGGTAGGAAATCTAACCCCAATTTTCTCTCCACAGATGCTCCCTAACACATTGTGTTTCCAGCTGTTTCAGTTTTTGCTTCAGATTTTCAACATGTGTAGTATCTTTCTAAGGCAGGGGTGCAGCTTGGGCTGGATGGGCCGAGTGGCCTGTTTCCACGCTGATCCCCTGTAATCCTGAGTAATGCGATCCGTTTAATCGGTGCATCAGGTTAATGAAAGCTGGAGAGAGCGGCTGATCTTCCCTGAAGGTCAAACACACGGAGCATTCTGCACACTCACTTCATTATTTATACCGATTGCCGAGGCCTGTTTAAAGTTTCATCAGCTCCAATTGCTTCCACTTGAATCTCCCCTCACTCCCCTCTCCTCGTCCTGCACTCATGCCTGACAAGTCTGCAAAATGCCCACCTTCTTTCCTCTGCCTGTATCCAGGAGTGGCCCAGCCATTCCCCAGTCTGATTCCCACTGCCCCACAGACTCCCCCTCCCCCACCACGTCTCCCCCCCACCCCACCTCCCCTCCAACATCCCCGATCCCGCTGCATGTTGCTGCTTCCACCCCGTAGCTCCACCACTCAGTGTCCTTCACCCTTCACCCTTCCTTGAAGCATAGAACAATTACTGTAAAGAAACAGGCCCTTCTAGGCTATGCTAAATTACTGTTTTTTGCCTAGTCCCACTGACCTGCTCCCAATTCATATCCCACAATTCCTCTCCCATCTATGTACCTGTCCAAATATCTCTTAAATGTTAAAATTGAGCCCATATTCACCACTTCAACTGGCAAATCATTCCACACTCCCCACCACTCTCTGAGTGAAGAAGTTTCCCCTCATGTTCCCCCTAAATTTTCCCCCTTTCATCCTTAACCCATGTTCTCTGGTTTGTATCTCACCAACCCTCAGTGGAAAAAGCCGACCTACATTTACTCTGTCTGTCCTCCTCATAATTTTAAATACCTCGACCAAATCTCCCCTCATTCTTCAATGCTCCAGGGAATAAAGTCTGTACCTGTTTAACCTGTCCCTATAACTCAGTTCCTGAAGTCCAGGCAACATCCTAGTAAATCTTCTCTGCACTCTTTCTATCTTATTGGTATTTTTCCTGTAGTTCGGTGACCAGAACTGCACACAATTCTCCAAATTTGGCCTCACCAATGTCTTATACTACTTCACCATAACGTCCCAACTCCTGTACTCAATACTGTGATTTTGCCAATATGCAAAAGCTCTCTTTACAACCCTATTCACCTGTGACACCACTTTCAGGGAATAATGTATCTGTATTCCCAGATCCCTCTGTTCTCCCGCACTCCTCAGTGCCCGACCATACACCATGTACATCCATTCTTGGTTTGTCCTTCCAAAATGTAACACTTCACACTTGTCTGCATTAAATTCCATCTGCCATTTTTCAGCCCATTTTACCAGCTGGTCCAAATCCTTCTGTAAACTTTGAAAACCTTCTTCACTGTTCACAATGTCTTCAATCTTAGTGTCATCTGCAAACTTGCTGATCCAATTTACCACATTATCATCCAGATCATTGATATAGACAACAAACAACAATGGTCCCAGCACCGATCCCTGAGGTACCACTAGTCACAGGCCTCCAGTCTGAGAAGCATCATACACCACTACTCTCTGGCTTCTCCTGTCCAGCTATTGTCGAATCCAATTCACTACCTTACCATGAATACCTAACGTCTGCACCTTCCTGACTAACCTCCCATGTAGGACCTTGTCAAAGTCCTTACTAAAGTCCATGTAGACAACATCCACAGCCTTTCCTTCATCACCTTTCCTGGTAACCTCTTTGAAAAACTTTATAAGATTGGTTAAACACCACCTACCATGCATAAAGCCAAGTTGACTATCCATAATCAGTTTCTGGCTATCCAAATAATTGTATATCCAATCTCTTAGAACATATTTCAATAATTTACCTACTACTGATGTCAGGCTCATTAGCCTATAATTTGCAGGGTTATTTTTGGAGCCTTTTTTAAACAACAGAACAATGTGAGCCACCCTCCAATCCTCCGACACCACACCCATGGCTAAGGACATTTTAAACATTTCTGCCAGTGCTCCTATGATTTCTAAACCAGCCTCCCTTCAAGGCCTGAGAGAATATTAATGTCAGGCCCTGGGGATTAATCCACCCTTATTTCCTTTAAGACAGCAAGCACTTCCTCCTCTTTAATCTGTACAGGTTCCATGTCCTCACTACTTGTCTTCCTTACCTCCCACGACTCTGTGCCTGTTTCCTGAGTGATTACTGATGAAAAAAAAATACAATCTCCCCAATCTCTTCTGTCTCCATACAAAGCCGACCACTCTGATCTTCAAGGGGATCAATTTTGTCCCTTACTATCCTTTTGCTCTTAATATACCTGAAGAAATCCTCAGGATTTTCCTTCACATTCTCAGCCAAAGCAACCTCGTGTCTTCTTTACCCTCCTGATTTCCTTCTTCAGGTTTTTCTTGCATTTTTTATTCTCCTCAAGTACCTCATTTTCTCCATGTTCCCTTTACCTGTTATACACCTCTCTCTTCTTCCGATATCCCCAATATCCCTCAAAAACCAAGGTTCCCTCTGCCTGCTAACCTTGCCTTTAATCCTGATAGGAACATACAAACTCTGTTCTCTCAAAATTTCACCTCTAAAGTCCTCCACTTTCCACGCACATCCTTGACCAAAAACAACTTCTCCCAATCCACACATTCCAGATCCTTTCTCATTTCCTCAAAATTGGCCTTTCTCCAATTTAGAATCTCAACCTGAGGCCCACACCCATCCTTCTCCATAATTAACGAAACTAATGGCATTATGATCAGTGGACCCAAAATGTTCCCCTACACATACTTCTGTCACCTGTCCTGTCTTGTTCCCCAATAGATTCAGTTTTGCACTCTCTCTAGTTGGAACCTCTATCTATTGATTTAGAAAACTTTCCTGAACACATTTAACAAACTCCAAGCCATTCAGCCCTTTTACAGCATGGGAGACCCAGTCAATATTTGGAAAATTAAAATCCCCAATTATCACAACCTCATGTTTCCTGAAGCTGTCTGCTATCTCTCTACAGATGTACTCCTCCAATTCTCATTGACTATTGGGTGGTCTATAATACAGACCATGAGTGTGGTCATACCTTTCCCGTTCCTCAGCTCCACCCATTTAGCCTCAGGAGACGAACCCACTGGTCTGTCCTGCCTGAGCACAGCTGTGATATTTTCCCTGATGATCAATGCCACTCCTCCTCCTTTCATTACCACCCCCCCCCCCCCACCTCCCCATTCTACCACGTCTGAAGCAACCAAGCCCGGAACATTAAGCTGCCAGTCCTGCCCCTCCAACAACCAAGTTTTACTAATGACCACAATGTCATAATTCCACATGCTAATCCACATTCTAAGCTTGTCTGCCTTTCCTACAACACTCCCTGCATTGAAATAGCTGCACCTGAGAACATTTCCACCACATTAACCTGTTGACTTCTAATGGTGCATGCAATTTTCACATCATCTTTTCCCTCCTCCACTCCTTCCTCTGCCTTGGCTCTCTGGTTCCCCTCCCCCAAAAATCTAGATCAATGGTTCCCAACCTTTTTCTTTCCACTCACATCCCACTTTAAGTAATCCCTCTGCATTGGTGCTCTGTGATTAGTAAAGGATTACTTAAGGTGGGATGTAGATGGTAAGAAAAAGGTTGAAAACCTCTGTTTTAATTGTCCCTCATTGACTCGTTATGTGCACGGTTTCCTAACTCCAAAGGAAATGGGCCAATGACAATTTTTCTCAAGCAAATTATATCAGTAACAATTGGGTCTAAAGCAGTGATTCTCAACCTTCCTTTCCCACTCACATCCCACCTTAAGCAATCCCTTACTAATCACAGAGCACCAATGGCAGAGGGATTACTTAAAGTGGGATTTGAGTAGAAAGATAAAGGATGAGAACCACTGCTCTAGTTTAAACCCACCAGAGCAGCACTAGCAAACCTTCCTGCAAGGATATTAATTCCCCTCCAGTTCAGACGCAAACTGTTCCATCGGAACAGGTCGTGGCGCGGTTAGGAATCCTGAGATCACAACCCTGGAGGTCCTGCCTTCAACCTAGCACCTCTCCCTGAACTCTCCTTGCAGGACCCCCTCGCCCTTCCTACCCATATCATTGGTCCCTACATGGACCATGACATCTGGCTGCTCACCCCACCTCCTGAGAATGGCGTGAACTCAATCTGAATTATTTTGTATCCTGGCATCAGGGGGGCAACATACCATCCAGGATACTCGATCTCTTCCACAGATCCTCTCATCTGTTCCCCTAACTCCTGTAGAAGGTGGACATGATGGTGGCTGGTTGCCTCACCCACTTCCATCTAATCAGGAAGTGCAGTCATTGTTGCCCCTTTCTGACTAGTGGGGTGATGTTGAGTGTCCATGATAGGTCACTAGATAAGTGAACTCCAAGGAACTTGGTGCTCTCCTCTCTCTCCACGACAGAGTTGTGATGTGTAGTGAAGGGTGGTCATTCCTGGTCCTCCTGAAGTCCACGATCATCTACTTCCTCTTGCCCACGTTGAGACTCAGTCTGTTCCTCTCGCACCATTTCACGAGATTTTCCACCTTTTCTCTGTAGTGCGACTCCTCGTTGTTGGTGATGAGACCAATGACTGTCAGGTCATCTGTAAACTTGTTGACACTGTTGGAGCTGGATCTGGTGATGCAGTCGTGGGTCAGTAGCATGAAGAGGAGTGGACCAGTTCCTCCAGTGCCAGTAACATCCTGGTGAATCTCCACTCCCCCTCTGCAGCTGAATGATCAGAACTATGGACAGCGCCCCAAGGATGGAGTGCTGGAAGAACCCAACAGGCCGGGCGGCATCCGAGGAAGGCAATAGTCATTGGGCCCCAGGCTGAACCTCTTCATCAGGAACAGTGAGAAATGGCTGGACACTGAATAAAAGGGGAAGTTGTGGCTGGGATGTGAGAACAGGTCAGAGAGGGAGAAATGGAAAGTAGGAACCAGGAGATATTAGGATGAAAGGGCAGAGGGCTGATGAAGGGAAGGTTGGGGAGCTGGAGGGGTGTGGGTGACAGGCGAATGCAGAAAAGAGAAGGAGGACTGGGACCAGGGATAAGGGAAGCCTGCAGCATGATCTATTCCCCAGGGGGAACCAGACAGGCAGTGGAGAGCAATCGGTGGTGTGAGCAGCTCCTCCTGTAAGATGTGGGAGAGCAGCCAGGAAAATCTGAAGATGCTGGGGCTGAGTTCAATGAGCTGGAGGACCTCAGCAAGTCATGCAACATCCATAGGAAGTGAAGGGTGACTGATGTTTCGGGCTTGAGACCTTCACAAGGTATGGAGGAGCAGAGCAAGCAGTTTTGGGAGTTGGTCACATTGCAGGTTTGGTCAGGTTGGCGAGGCCCACTCAAGACCTTGTACTGGACAATGGGCCTACAGGTGATGGGAGTTTCAGTGGAACTGCACTTTGGGTAATGGATGGGAGGGGTTTGGAGGGCTAGGGTCCATGTGCAGGTCAGTGAGACCAGGATAAATAGTCCAAAGTTATATCTGCCAATTACTTCCAGCTGAGGTGCCGCCCATCACGCATATAGGCCAGAGATGGCAACAGGGTCCCAGTTTGATCTGCAATGGGTCCAGGTTTGATCTGGGATGTGTCCTGGTTGGATCTGGGACAGCATCTGGGTTTGAACTGGGACCTGCCTGGTTTGATCTGGGACAGGAATCTGGTTTGATCTGGGATGGAGGGAGTTCTAGTTTGATCTGGGACGTGTCTCGGACCCTGAGCTCCACATGGGACGGGTGAAGCTGTATCTGTCACACACTGCAGCTGCCCCAGCTTCCATCTGCCAAGGTCACTGCTGCTTTAATGAGTTCGTTAATTAAAGCTCCCCCAGACTGACGGGAAATTAATTACACTCCAACGACAGATTTACATTGCACTGGTGCCTGTCACAGTGTTGGGGACACTGCAGTGGACACCAGAGCTAATGAAGCAGTTGGCAAATGCCACTGCCCTGAGAGCACATCAACTGCTGACACATGATTCAAGTTTTCACTCATGCGTGGAATGGTTCCGGAGTAAACCTCGTCCAGTCAGCAGGGGACAGACCTGACCCCACCCGAACTGAGATAGTACCCCCCCTCCCCTCAGTGCTCCCCTCTATCAGTACATCCTCCCTTAGTGCTGATCTGGGTACCTGTATTCCAGGTCTCTGTGCCCGGAGCTGCTGTGATCACCATGTCTTGCCTCCCTCATCATTCTGTGGACCCGGAGAAGTCCCACGCCGGGCCTCGTTAAAAGCCCCTCAGTCTGTGTGAACAGAGTGCAATCTGGGTGGTGTTGTGGTCCCCGGCCGTCCCTATCAGATCGCCACCATGAGTGCCCTGTCTGAATGTCTCTGTCCACAGGATCTGTTCCCCAGACCACATCCCGAACAAGGATCAGCTTCCCCCTCCCTCCTCATCCCACAGATGGACTCTCCTTGTCAGCACAGGGCAGGGACGAGATTCCCACAGGAAGGGGGCCGTGGGGGCCGTGGGGCTCGCAGGCAGGGGCAGGATTGTGACAGACATGAGGCAGCATGAACGCACTGTTCTGGATACGGGGCAGACCATGACACTCACAAACCCAACATCAGATATTCCCTGCTTCAAATGGGAAGGAATTCAAGGTCTTCCATCATGGAAACTGGCGCTTCAGTTCATTGAGTCTTGAATGGCCATCAAACCCTCCCACAGTGAGGAACGGTTATATACTTGCTGAAGGAACACATTGGCCTTCCAAAGGGCCTGGTCCCTGACAAAGGATCCAGCATGTTTGGAGAGGATTTGACTGTGTGGGTATACACACACACACACACACACACACACACACACACACACACACACACACACACACACACACACACACACACGTATAAACACCCTCACAAACACACACACACTCACAGACACACACACACACACACACACTTACAGACCCACACACACACACACACATTCATAAACACACATACACTCTCTCTCTCTCTCTTTCTCCCTCTTTCTCTGTAACTCTATGAAACCCAGGGGAGTCACAGGGAGAACATGCAAACTCCACACAAACAGCATTGAAGGTCAGGATTGAACCTGGGTCTCTGGAATCTGTGGCAGTGGCACTCTCCGCTATGTCACTGCAGCTTTTAACATAATCCTGGCAAACAACCATAAGATGTTCTATATTTAACTTCCCGCAGGTCTCTGGCACTGGAGATCCAGGGTGTGTGTCCATTGTAGGATTGCAGTCAATTCAGAGTCCGCTGATCAGAAGGATCCCTTGGATCCTGAGAGGGTGTGGAGGAGAGTTACTGGGCTGGTTTCTCCTGGGTGAGATAGGAGGAAGTTGTAGGGTGAAGTTTAAGGTGTAGGGATGTTGTTCTACTGTAGGGTGGGGAGAAGGGAGAGTGCAGAGTGAGGAAAGGGTCTGCTGGAGTAAATGAAGAATTACTGTGTGCGATGGGCAGGAGGATAGGAGTGAAGGTGTAGGCAGAAAGGCCAGGAGAAGCAGAGGAGACATTCCTCCAGCAAGATGCAACGTGGTCAATGCTGTCTGAGAGAGCAGTGGAAGTGGCTTTCATCAGTAAACTGTGGAAGGAATGGGAGAAATGCTGGGAGAGGGGATCTGCAGGATGTGGGAGAGAGTGAGGGAGGAGGGCTGATGAGAGAGTTCAGTTCAATGGACAGAGCAGCCTTCTCTTGCCCTGAAGGCTGAAACAGCCTCTCAAAGATCATCTCAGCCTGATTCTCTCACGTGAGCATAAATCCTTCCTCGTTCACAGCATCTCTCAGCACTTTTCATTAAAGAATGATGTTGAGATTGATCTCTTAATAAAATCAGGCAATTCTTAGCAGAGTTGCCCTTCGAGAGCAAGGAGGGGCTGGGAGGGGCTGCTTTCTCTCCGCTTATCTGGGAGGAGGGGGTTTCACTTTGGCTCTCTATGGGGGTCTTTATGTCTCTCTCTTCCTCTCCCTCTCTCTCTCTCTCTCTCTATATATATATATATATATATCTGTCTCTCCCTCTTTCTCATTCTCTCTCTTCCTCTCCCTCCCACTGTTTCTCTCTCTCCCTCTTTCCTCTCTGGTTTTTCTCTTTCTGTTTCTCTCTCCTGTTTCTCTCCTCTCTTTCTCTTGTTTCTCTCTCTCTTTCCCTTTCTGGCTATTATTCGGTCCCTCATTCAGTCAGTGCTGTACAACAGAGAAATAGTTCCCTTGGCCCATATCTATCGGCCCATCTATACTAACCCCATTTGACTTCATTGTCTCTATTTTGCCTGTGTTGTCTGAATACATCTTAAACACAGTGACTGTATCTGATTCCACCACCTCCTCTGGCAGCAAGTTCCAGATATCAACCACTCTCTATGAAATAACCCTACCCGTCAGACCACCTTCCATCTCCTTCGTCTCACCTCAAGTCTCCTTTATTTATTGTTTATACCATGCTCAAATGGTAAAGACAAGATAATGTTTCTCCAGGACCATGCAGCATATTTACATAAATATAGGTTATAGAAGTTAAACACATTAAAATATTAAGACATATACAGTAACAGTCCAAGGTACCCAAACCCCAAATGTTTTGGGAGTTCAGGAACCTGATGGCTTGGGGGAAAAAACTGTTGCTCAATCTGGACGTCAGGGCCCGAGTGCTACGGTACCCCCTACCAGATGGCAGAAACATAGAAACATAGAAGATAGGAGCAGGAGTAGGTCATTCGACCCTTCGAGCCTGCTCTGCCATTCAACGAGATCATGGCTGATCTTAAAGTTCAGTACCCCGTCCCCGCCTTCTCTCCGTAACCTTTAATACCCTTATACTGAAGAAATAGATCTAATTCCCTCTTAAATAGATTTAATGAACCTGCCTCTACTGCCCTCTGTGGCAATGAATTCCAGATTCACCACCCTCTGGGTCAAGAAATTCCTCCTCATCTCGGTCCTAAATGGTTTGCCTATTATCCTCGAACCATGGCCCCGGGTTCTGGACTCCCCCACCATTGGAAACATCCCATCTGCATCCATTCTGTCCAGTCCTGCCAGAATTTTATATGTCTCTATGAGATCCCCTCTCAATCAAGGGAGAACAGTTTCTGTGAGGGGTGTGTGGAGTCCTTCACAATGTTTATTGCTTTTCACCGGCATCGAGTGTTGCAGAGGTCCGTCATGGTGGGACGAGAGCCCCCAATGATCTTTTCCATATTTATCACTTCGGCCTGAGTGAAAAGACCCTCTCTCATGTTTCCCTTAAACCTTTCCCCCTTTAATCTCCATCCATGCCCTCTTGTTTGAATCTCCCCCAATCTCAATGGAAAAAACCACATTGACTCTATTTGTCCCCCTCATAATTTTAAATACCTCTATCAAATCACCCCTCAATCTTCTACACTCCAGGGAATAAAGTCCTGCCTGTTTAACCTTTCCCTATAACTCAAACCCTGAAACCCAGGCAACATTCTCATAAACCTCTTCTGTACTCTCTCTATTCTGTTTATATTCTTCCTCTAATTCAGTGACCAAAACTGCACACAATATTCCAAAATTGGTCTCACCAATGCCTTAAACAACTTCTCCATGATATCCCAACCCTGTATTAAATTCAACATACCAAAAGCTTTCTTCATCACCCTGTCTACATGTGACTCCACTTTCAGGGAATTATGTACCAAAATTCCTAAATCCCTTTGTTCCACTGCACTCCTCAATTGTCGGCCATTTAACGTGTCTGATCTTTGCTGATTAGTCCGACCAAAATGTAATGCCTCACATTTATCAGCATTAAACTCCATCTGCCATCTTCCGGCCCACCCTTCTAACTGGCCTATATCCCACTGTATGGTTTGATCACCTTCCTCACTGTCCACAACACCATCAATCCTAGTATCATCTGCATATTTACTAATCCAATTTACCACCCTATCATTCAGATCATTAATACATATGACAAACAGCAGTGGACCCAGCACCGATCCCTGAGACACTCCACTCATCACCGGCCTCCAATTTGACAAACAATTTTCCACCAATACTCTCTGCCATCTCATCTCCCGTCCAACCATTGTTGAATCCATTTCACTACTTCATCATTAATACCTAATGCTTGAATCTTCCTAATTAACTTCTTATGGGGAACCTTGTCAAAGGCCTTACTAAAGTCCATATAGGCAACATGCACAGCCCTCCTTCATCAACCTTCTTAGTAACCCCCTCAAAAAACTCTATAAGATGTGTTAAACATGATCTACCACGTACAAAACCATGTTGACAACTCCATATCAATCTCTGTCTATCCAAATAATCCAAATAATTTATTTCTTAAGATTTTTGTTGCACTCCTTCTCTTCCTCAAGCACCACATCTATTTCCCGCTGTCTCTACCTGTTGTCCACATCCCTCTTCCTCCGAACCAAGTTCCCAATATCCCTTGAAAGCCAAGGCTCCCTATATTTTCTAATCTTTCCTTTAATCCTCACGGGGACAGACCAACTCTGGACTCCCAACATTTCCCCTTAGAATATCCTCCATGTATCTGTAACATCCTTCCCAGAAAATACATTCTCCCAATCTACACCTTCTAAATCCTTTTGCATCTCCTCGAGATTTGCCTTGTTCCAATCAAGAATCTCAACCTCAGGCCCAGGCCGATCCTTCTCCATATTAACCTAAAACTAATAGTTTTATGATCACGAGACCCAAAGTGTTCCCCAACACAAACCTCTGTCACCTGATCTATCTCGTTCCATAATAGGAGATCCAATACAGCCCCCTCTCTCGTCGGTTCTTCTATGTATTGATTAAGAAAATGTAGTGAGGATGGAGAGTGGGAGATGGAATTTCCTCAGCCTTCGCAGGAAGTTGAGGCGCTGCTGGGCTTTCTTGACTATGGAGCATGTGTTAAGGGACCAGGTGAGGTTCTCTGCCAAGTGCACTCCAAGGAATTTGATCCTCTCGATGACCTCAATGGTCGAGCTCTCAATGGTCAGCAGATCATGGTCCCTCCGGGCCCTCCTGAAGTCGACAACCATCTCGTTTGTTTTTTTTTACATTCGGATACAGGTAGTTGGCTCTGCACCAGTCTGTTAGTGACTGCACCTCATCTCTGTACGCTGACTCCTCATCCTTACTGATCAGGCCCACCATGGTCGTGTTGTCAGCAAACTTGATGATGCGGTTTAGCAGAATGAACAGCAGTGGACTCAGGATATACCCCCATGCTCAGTGTGATGGATTTGGAGGTGCTGTTAGCGCTCTGGACTGCCTGAGGTCTCCCTGACAGGAAGTCAAGAATCCAATTGCAGAGGGAGGTGTTGAGTCCCAGGAGGTTCAACTTGCCCATCAGATACTGAGATGTGATCATGTTGAAAGCTGACCTGAAGTCAATAAACAGCATTCAATCATATGAGACCTTATTTTCCAGGTGGGTGAGGGCTAGATGGAGGGCGGTGACGATGGCATCGGTCTGGTTGGTCTGTATGCAAACTGCAGGAGATCCAGTTACGGGGGCAGCAGGAGCTTGACGTGCCCCGTGACAAGCCTCTCGAAGCACTTCATGACGACGGACGTGAGTGCAACAGTCATTGAGGCTGGACACAGACAACTTCTTCAGCATGGGGACAATGGTGGCGGCTTGAAAAACAGTGAGACCAAGGTGCTTCTCGGAGTTGTTGGTGAGACATCTGCTAGCTGAGCCGCACATCCCCTGAGCACTCTGCCAGGAATGTTCTCTGGTCCAACCCTTTCTGTGAGATGATCTTGCCTAGCTCTCTCTTCACGTCGGCCACTGCAAGACCCAGCACCTGATTGTTCGGAGGGGAGGTGGTTTTCTTCACTGTGACGTCATTTATCGTCTTAAAACACACGTAGTTGTTCAGTGGGTCTAGGAGGGAGGCACCACCAGCCCAGGCAGATGGTGTAGTCTTGTGGTTGGTGATATCTTGGATGCCCTTCCACATGTGTCACGTGTCCTTGCTGTCCAGGAAGTGACTGTGAATGCGCTGGGCATGTGGACACTTTGCTTCCCTGATGGCCTTAGGCAACTTGGCTCTTGCAGTAGCTGGGGCTGCCTGGTCATCCACTCTGAAGGCAGCGTCTCGGTTCCTGAACAGTACACACACCTCCACTGTCATCCGTGGCTTCTGATTGGAGAGAGTTAAAGGTGGTCTTGGGCACAGAGACATTGTCTGCACTCTTACTGATGTAGCTGGTCACTGATGCCGTATACTCCAGATTGAGGCAGTCACCATCAGTTGCTGCTTCTTTGAACATGCTCCAAGTGTGCTCAAAGCAGTCTTGAAGTGCATGGATGGCTCCCACTGGCCAGGTTTTAACCTGCTTCCGAATTGGTCTGGAGTGTCTGATGAGCGATCTGTCTGCTGGGATCAGCATTACAGAGATATGGTCTGAGTATCCAAGGTGGGTTTGAGGGAAACCCATCCCCTCCTGTATTTGCTCTTCTTGCCATGGGAAAATGACTCGGAGTTTCACACCCCTCTGTCAGGTCACCCTCAGCCTCCCTTGCCCCAGGGAACCACCCATCTATCCAATCAAAACCATTAACTGGTGAATTTCCTCTGCTCTCTCTGCACCTGACCAACATCCCCATTCTCCTGCAAATTGGAGGAACACCTTGTATTCCATCTGGGCACCCTCCAATCGATGGTATTAACCAACCTCCGGTTTCTGAAAGCCCTGCCCCCATCTCTACCTTTGTCTCCTTTCCTCCTGCTCTGTTTCTCTCTCCCCTTTTCTGTCTCCTTTCCCTCAGCCCTGCATTCACAGATCCAACCCCTCACTCCCCTTCCCCTATCAATTCTCACCTTTCCTCTCCTGCCTGGTCCAATTTACACCTCTTGGCTGTTGGTCTGTGCTCCTCCCCCACCCTTTCTTCCCTTGTCCTCCATCTTTTAGTTGCTCTGGGGTGGAATACATGCATTGTACTGGTTGGCCTGCCCCTGATACTGTAACTTCTCACCCTAATAAAGGCAGTACTGCCCAATCCCCTCCCTCAGTACAGCCTTGGAATCGGGCCAACAGCATGTAAGATATGACTGTTTATAGTGATTAAAGCCTATTAATCGACCTGATCTATCGGGTCTAATTGATAGCGCTACAATTTAATCACTATACCTACATTCCATAGATAAGGCTATTCGAGCAGAGGAACTGGACACTGGCCCCAAGGTTCCAGAGGCCTCTGTGAAATTCGACCAGTGGCTGCATGCTGGAATGCCTTTATGAGGCGACATGACATCTGGGATGAGGTCGATAAGAGAGACCTGCTGCTTGCACAGGTCGGCCACCACGTCTTCCAGATGATTAGAGACTGTGAGACTTACTCAGCCACTATGGCGCTCCTGCAGAAGCAGTATCTGGCCCCGAAGAACGTGATCTAAGCCAGATACCTCCTGGGAAGCCGTTGACAAGCACCTGGTGAGTCTGTATACAAATACATTCGGGCCTTGTTGGAGCTGGGGAGAGCTTGTGGCCATACCGACCTTCCAGCCGCCATCTCCCAGGAGGAAATGATTAGGGTTGCCTGTGTGGCTGGCCTCAGGTCTGATCGTATCAGGCAAAGGCTCCTGGAGAAGGGCGATCGGACCCTGCAGGACGTGGCCGATCTTGCCAAGGCACTAGAGACGGCCCAATAGAACGTGGAGGCTTACTCCACCAACAGCACGGCCACTGCATGGGGAGTTCGGGCGTCACCATCTTGGGACATGGGGTCCTAAACAGCAGCTGCTCTTGCCGAGCACCCGAAGTGCCATTACTGTGGACAAACAAAGCACCGCCCTGTCAAAAGCACGACCTCTTCCAGCTGCAGAAGTCACTAGGTCCAGACCTTCCCCTTGCAGCTCTGCGTACAAACAGCAGCCGTCGCCATCTTGGATCGTGTCACCACCGGCCCCATTTCCATTCCCAGAAAACAGGACGGTGGGGGCCTGAGCACGACAGCCAGGGTCAATGTCACTTCTGGCTTCACTTCTGGCAGCAACGGCATGCGAACCATGGGGGCAGCCATCTTCGGGGCAGACACCTTGGAGGTCACCAACACACGCATATAGGAGCAGCGAGTCAGACAGCAAACTGACACTGGCATCCTTCATTTTGGGGTAGAGCAGCCCACATCAATGAGCAAGGTCTACCACGGACAGTGAGGTAAACGGCCACATTACAAACTGCTTTTTCAACACAGAAGCACCGAAAGCTTCATCCACCCAAGCACAGTACAACACTGCTCCCTCACAGTGACCCCAGTCCTGTGTAAAATCTCCTTGGCCTCCAAGTCCCATTCGACTGAAACCCAAGGCAGTTGCAGAGAAACACTAACTGTGGGTGGCACCAAATACAAGAATTTTAAATTGCTCGTGATGACACAGCTCTGTGGACCGGTCAGACTGGGGCTGGACTTCAGTGCGAACTTGCAGGGTTCTGATGGAACATGACAGGCTCCACCCCTCCTTCACTGTCTGCAATAACCAACTGCTGAAACACCCGCTCATCTCTCCGAACACAGCCAATCAGTGACCCGAACTCTACCCACTGCTCATGACCAGCAGTCTGTCCATCCTCCAGGTCCCACTGCCCACCCCCCCCACCTCGCTTGAAAACCTCACTCCTGACTCCTGGCCAGTGGGAGCCATCCATGCACTTCAAGACTGCTTTGAGCACACTTGGAGCATGTTCAAAGAAGCAGCAACTGATGGTGACTGCCTCAATCTGGAGTATACGGCATCAGTGACCAGCTACATCAGTAAGAGTGCAGACAATGTCTCTGTGCCCAAGACCACCTTTAACTCTCTCCAACCAGTGGCAACTAAGTGCAGGCGATCCATCGTTGGGAACAGAGCCTATATCAAGGCTGAGGTTAAATGACTCCAGTCAGAGGGCATTATAGAGCCCAGTACCAGCCCTTGGAGAGCGCAGATAGTGAGCGGAGAGAAGCACAGGATGATCATAGACGACAGCCAGACCATCAACTGATTCACCCTCTTGGACACCTATTCCCTCCCCAGCATAGTTGACATGGTGAACAAGATTGCCCAAAACTGGGTTGTCTCTGTTATCGACCTCAAGTCTATCTTTCAGGTCCTGATCTAACATCTCCAGCCCATACACGGTGTTCGAGGCAGACGGCCACATCTACTGTTTCCTCAGGGTCCCCTTTGGAGTCACGAATGGAATTTTGGTTTTTCAGCGGGTGATGGACCAAATGGTAGACAACTACTAACTGAAAGCCATGTTCCCCTACCTGGACGTGACCACCTGTGGCCATGACCAGCAGGATAACGATGCTCACCTGCAAAAATTCCTCCAGACAGCTAAAGCCCTAAACCTCACGTATAACCAAAAGAAATGCGTGTTCCGCACTTCGTGTCTGGCTATACTAAAGTGGAGAATGGAGTCATTGTTGGACCCAACCCTCAGCTTATGTGGTCCCTGCTGGAGCTCCCTCTCCTCCATAACTTCAAGGCCCTGAAAAGTGCCTGGGGTTCTTCTCATACTATGCACAATGGATAAAAACTGGTAAAAACTACTACCTTTCCTCCATCAGCAGAAGCTCGAATGGCCTTCACTTGCATCAAAGGTGACATTGCCAAGGTGGTGATGCATGCCATAGATGAATCCATCCCATTCAAGGTGGAGAGCGATGCATCCAACTTCGCTCTGGCTGCCATGCTGAACTATGTAGGCAGGCCAGTGACATTTTTCTTTCATACCCTCCAGGGCCCTGAACTCCGGCTCTCAGCCATTGAGTAAGAGGCCCAGGCCATAGTGGAAGCTGTATGCCATTGGAGGCATTATCTAGCCAGCAAACCGTTCACTTTGCTGACTGACCAACATGCAGTCGCATTTATGTTTAACAACAAACAGCGGGGAAAAATTAACAAGATCCTGAAGTGGAGAATTGAACTGTCCACCTACAACTATGAGATCTTGTACAGGTCTGGGAAGCTCAATGAGCCTTCCAATGCACCAACACGCAAGCAAATCATCTCCAGGCCCTGCCACTCTATCACTGTGAGACCTCTCAACCTCCCATACTCAGTTGAGGACATCAGGGAGCTGACCCACAGCTGAGTGCAAGTCGTCTTCTACCAACTGGAGAAATCTCATCTGATCAAGGCCACCCACTCCTTTGAACATCTCAATATGGATTTCAAGAGCCCCCTCCCCTCCACAAACCAGAATGTGTATTTTCTCAATGCTGTTGACAAATACTCTTGGTTCCCGTTTGCCATCCCCTGCCCAGATAAGACTACAGCCACTGTTATTGTCCATGAGTAACCTCTTCACACTCTTTGGATACCCGTGTTACATCCACAGTGACCAGGGGTCCTCATTCATGAGCGAGAAGTTGCACCAATACCTGCTGGCCAAAGGCATAGCCACGAGCAGAACCACCAGCTATAACCCCTGAGGGAATGGCCAGGTGGAAAGGGAGAATGGCACCATTTGGAGGGCAGACCTCCTGGCCCTCAAAAGGGCTGCCCATCTCCCAGTGGCAAGAAGTCCTACCAGAGGTGTTCCACACCCCAGCACCCTCTTCTGTACAGTGACAAATGCAACCCCGGATGAAAAAATATTCTCCTTCCCCAGGAGGTCAGCGTTGGGAACTATACCAGTCTGGCTGATGACCCTAGGGCCTTTGTTACTCTGGAGACACACCAGAACCCAACAAAGCAGACCCCCTGGTTGAGAAGGTCTAACTGCCCCAGTGTGTCTATCTGCAGTACCAGGATGGCTGAAGAGATATTATCTGTCCAGGACCTGGCCTATGCAGGGGCCCCCACAACTGAGGTGCTCACTGAACTGACCACAGTCAATCAACCTGCACCTCTCCCCTTCCCCACAACTAGCAGAGACACGGTCGAGGATCTGACCCCAGCACTCTGCCCCAATCCAAATCCACAACCCTCCAAACCAGTAGCCATCCAAATCGCAGCCCGTCACACAGAGTACTGCCCAGGAGCCTGCAGCAACACCACAGCCGGCACTGTGATGGTCAGTTTGACAGACAAAACCACCAGACAGGCTGAATCTGTAAATATTCTCTGAATGGACTCCTGATACTTCACTCAGCTGGACTTTGTTTCAAAAGAAGGGGTGAATGTGGTGGAACACTGTATTACAGTCATTGTACTGTAATACTGTAATAATTGTTGGCCCGCCCCCGATACTGTAACTCCTCCCCCTCCAGGATCCCTAATAAAGGCAGTGTTGCCTTTATTGGAATCGGGCCAACAATATGTAAGAGATACTTGTAAGTTTATAGTGAAGTAAGCCTATTAATCTTGACTTCTGGTCTGTCGGGTCTAATTGATAGCGCTTCAGGCTCAGCCCCAAAACGTCGGTGATATATCTTTACCTCCTATGGACACTGTGAGACAGGCTGAGTCCCTCCAGCATTTCTGTGTTTTTACTACAGAGACTGCAGATTGTTGTGTTTCACTCCATCTGTATGGACTGAATGGCTTTGTTTCTTGCCGTTGACTTACCCTCAGTGACCTTCATCTCTTCCTTCCTCTCCCCCCACCCTCCACAGTCATGCCTCCCTGTTTCCAGCTGTACCCACCACGCTTGCATCCCTCCTGTGTGTTCACATCCTGTCCATTCATTAGTCAAGGGATTGAGTTCACGAGTAGAGAGGTCATGTTACAACTCTCCAAATCTCTGGTGAGTCCACACTGAGAGGATTGTGTTCAGTTCTGGTCACCTCATTAGGGTGTGGAAGGCTGTGGAAGCTAATGGAGAGGGTTCAGAGGAGATTTACCAGGATGTTGCCTTGATTGGAGAATGTGTCTTATGAGACAAGGTTAGCTGGGACTTTTCTTTTTGGAGTGTAGAAGGAAATTTAATAGAGGTCTACAAGATTCTGAGAGGCGTAGATAAGGTGGACAGTCAGCTCCTGTTTCCCAGGGCAGGATCAGCAAACTCTAGAGGACATCTGTATAAAGTGGGGGGAGGGAATTTTAGGGGAGAGATCAGGGGTAAGTTTTTCACACAGAGAGTTGTAAGTGCCTGGAATGTCTTGCTGCGGATGGTGGTGGAGGTTGGAACATTAAGGGCATTTAAGAGACTCTTGGACAGGCTCATGGATGGAAGAAAAATAGTTGGTTACGGGGTGGGGAGAGTTTAGTACATTTTTAAGGACTATATGGGTTGGCACAACATCGAGGGCCAAAGGGTCTGTACTGTGCTGCAGTGTTCTGTGTTCTAAGTTCTAAGTTGTCCCCTTACTGCAAGCACATCTTCACTTTGATGTGGTGACCAGAACTGCCCACAGTATTCTGTGGGGTCTGAGGCCTTTGGTATAGCTGCCACATCACATCCCAACTCCTAGTGAGTGCTTCAACCCATGAAGGCAAGCTTGCAAACCACCTTGACTACCAACACAACTAAGAAAGTCCAGGTCTCTATCCCTTCTTAGTGTTGTGCAAGTTCCTCCCCGATTTGACTTCCCAAATATTGGCATGACTTCCAGCCGTCAACGCTCTGCCCAATTCAACCTATGCCCTGTTTTTGTCACTGTCAAAGCGCCACTATCCTTCCTGTCATCTGCAGACTTGCCCCAACCACACCTCCTTGTTTCTGATGTGCATCATAAGCCAACTATCCCCTGCAGAATGTCACAGGACCATGAGACATCAGGACAGAAATAGGCTGTTCAGCCCATCGAGTCCACCCTAGCAGTCAATCCTGAGCTGATCCATTTTCCCACTCAGCCCCACTGCCCGGTCTTCTCCCCATAACCTTTGATACCCTGGCTAATCCAGTACCTGTCAATCTCTGCCTTAAATGCATCCAATGACCTGTTTTCCACAACCGCCCATGGCGTCAAATTCCACAGATTCACCACCCTCTGGCTGAAGAAATCCCTCCATCTCTTAAGTGGACGCTCTTCAATCCTGAAGTTGTGCCCTCTTGTCCTAGAACTCTCCCACCATGGGAAACAACCTTTCTACATCTACTTTGTCCACACCTTTCAATATTCAAAATGTTGCAATGGGATCTACCAACACTTCAACATGTCACCAAGCCACGTTTGGATCTAATTAGTCAGCTCACCTTGGATCCCCAGTCTCTTAACCTGCTGAACCAGCCAACTACAGGGGGCCATGGGTCTGATGAAGTGTAGTCCAACTGAAGCATTCGCTCTGGTTCTCTCCCCACAGATGCTGTCTGACCTGCTGGATGTTTAGATTTCTACCATCTGTGTTTTTTAAAATTTTCACTACCAAGCGGAACCCTGTTCATAAAGCCCATACAGATAACTTCTAAGGTAGGCTTCCATTATTGTTGTGTACATAGCTCAGTGGTTAGAGCTCTAGTCTTGTAAACCAAGGGTTGCAAGTTTGTTCCTCAGTGGGGCCTCCTCTCTGTGAGGGGTGGTGGACGACTCAATGTTCATGAGCAGTTTAATTCCAACAGCTATCAATTAAAGAGGCAGTTTCCCTTCCACAGAATCATGTGCACTCCCTCTGATCAGTCCAGTCTTTCGAATGAACAAAATCCTAGACCTCAGAATTTTCCCCAGTACTGACAAAAATAAATTAACTCTCTCTCACACCTCTATTCCCTCTTTAACTTTAACTTGCTCTCTATAATCATTATCCACTGCATAATTTCTCTCTTTCCTCCTGTTCCTCTCTCCCTCTCGCTTCTCTTACTCACTCTAAATTTCCCATTCTCTCCATTTCTTTCGGCCTCCCTCACATTCACCTTCTGTCTCCTCCTCCACCTCTCTTCTCCTATTCCTTTCCTCCCTCTCTCTCACTTGGAATGAAACTTCATTGGCACTCTCCCACTCACTCACTCCCTCTCCCCTCCATCCTTTTCTATTCCACCCTCTCCCTCTCTCTAACTGGCAATGATGAATGCCATCATTCATTCATGCTCTCTCTCTCTCTCTCTCTCTCTCTCTCTCTCTCTCTCACTCTCTCTCTCTCCCCCCACGTACTTTTCTCCCACTCCTCTCCCTGGAACTGAAGAAATTACATTATTCATTGACTCTCCCTCTCTCCCTCCTCTCTCTCTCCTCCACTGCCACTTTCCCTCTCCCTCTCTCCCTGGCAGTGAATAAATTCCATTATTCATTGGTTCTCCCTCCTCTCTCTCTCTCTCCGCCACTGCCACTTTTCATCTCCCTTCTCCATCTCTCCTTGGCAGTGAAGAAATTAAATTATTCGATGTCTCTCACTCTCCCCTCCTCTCACTCTCCTCCACTGCCCTTCTCCCTCTCCCTCTCTCCCTGTCAGTGAAGAAATTCCATTATTCATTAGCTCTCCCTCCTCTCTCTCTCTCCTCTCTTCCCCTTTCCCTCTCCCTCTCTCCCTGGCAGTGAAGAAATTCCTTTCTTCATTGGCTCTCCCTCTCTCCCCTCCTCTCTCTCTCTCTCTCTCTCTCTCTCTCTCTCCTCCACTGCCCCTTTCCCTCTCCCTCTCTCCCTGGCAGTGAAGAAATTCCATTATTCATTGACTCTTTGCCTCACGCTGAGAGTCACATTGAAACTGATTCTGATCTTTTGCAACACATTGAGAATCCTGAGGCAATAGAATGCTTCGTTCAATATCATTTAAATAATGAATAATTGGCCTGATGTCACGCCCCAGGACTAAACCAAGAGGAAAGAATCCATCTGAACAGAAATTAAACAAAGCTGAGGTGCCAAAACATCTCCCAGCCCAGGGGAGGCGATGAGGAGCAGACCGAGAACCAGGAGCCGGCCGCTCACACACAGGAACTGATCATTACTTTCTTGCACCATCCCCTCATTCTCTCGCTCTGTCCCTCAAGCAAAGAATCCCGGCGACAGGAATTTCTGCGTGTCCCTGTACTGAACGACAACCCCTGAGACTCACTGGGCCCCATGTCATTCAAGATTATTTTATTGCCAGGTAATAAAACAAAAATGTGATATTACACAAAATTGCCTTCTGTCTGCTGTAGGGCAGACAAAGATTCACCATTAGCATTGCCTGGCACCCCTTACAGTGAGATAGAACAAAGCAAAGCAAAGTCCCTTCAGTCACTGAGTGCCCGTGGATTTGCCTCCAGTGCTCCTGCAGCCTCCGCAGCCACACAGACCCATCACCAACCTGAGCTCCAGATCCGAACTTCTGGACACAATCCAGAAGATTTCAGTGCCAGAGGCCCTTCAGGAGCCCCATTTGCCCTCAGCATCCTCTTGAATCCTGGCTCTGATCCCAGCCTGGGAAACAACCTCCCTGCATCCAAGATGGCAAAGCTCACCAGGTCTTTATTTGTTTCAGTGAGGTTGCCTCTCCCAGCATTGCAGACTCTAATGTAAGGATTTATCTCAGGAAAACAGCCAACATCCTAAAGGATCCCCGTTACCTTGGTCACAACCTCTTCTCATTGTTCCCTTCAGGCAGGAGGGACAGAGCCTGAAGAATCATGAACCTCCAGGTACACGAGCAGTTTCATTCCAACAGCTATCAGGCTCTTGAACCTCCCCTTTTTTACACTGCTCTCCCCATAGAACCACAGAACATTACAGCACAGAAACAGGCCCCTTCAGCCCTTCTAGTCTGTGCCAAACCATTTTTTTTTGCCTAGTTTCACTGACCTGCACCCAGTCCAAAGCCCTCCTCCATATCTCTCCCATCCATGTACCTGTTGAAATTCTTCTTAAATGTCAGTAAAGATGCAGCAAAACGGGAATCAAACTGGTTCTGGGCAGGGAGGAAGCAATTGGGGTCTCCAGGCTCTGCAGTGATACTGACAGTGTGATTATTGTCGTACACAATGTGCACTGTTGTGTATCAGTTAGTGCAACGCTGTCACAGTGCCAGAGACCCGGTTCGAATCCTGTGCTCTCTGTTCTCCCCTTGTCTGCATGGATTCCCCAGGGGCTTCACATTCCCCTCACCCTTTAAAATTGTACAGGGTGGTCGGTCGATTTGGGTGTAATTGCGCAGCACAGGATTTAATGGCTGAAATTGGCTTCAGGTTCAATATCACAAAAGGACTGTCTGCACTTTGGAACGTCAATTTTATTTTGCACTTGGATAACTGAATAATAACTATCGATTGTTTATGTGTATTTCTTGTTTTTTAAATTCGATTAAGTATTTAGCATGTTGTTATTTTCTAGTTAATTTGTAGTTGCAATTTTTTTGACATATAACCTGTGGAATCTTGGTGCCTGAAGCCAATTTCAGCCATTAAATCCTGTGCTGCGCAATTACACCCAAATCGACCGACCACCCTGTACAATTTTAAAGGGTGAGGGGAATGTGAAGCCCCTGTGGAATCCATGCAGACAAGGGGAGAACAGAGAGCACAGGATTCGAACCGGGTCTCTGGCACTGTGACAGCGTTGCACTAACTGATACACAACAGTGCACACTGTGTACGACAATAATCACACTGTCAGTATCACTGCAGAGCCTGGAGACCCCAATTGCTTCCTCCCTGCCCAGAACCAGTTTGATTCCCGTTTTGCTGCATCTTTACTGACATTTGAATTTCAACAGGTACATGGATGGGAGAGATATGGAGGAGGGCTATGGACTGGGTGCAGGTCAGTGAAACTAGGCAAAAAAAATGGTTTGGCACAGACTAGAAGGGCCGAAGGGGCCTGTTTCTGTGCTGTAATGTTCTGTGGTTCTAAAGGGAGAGCAGACTCACACACACTATTCGAGGGAGGTTAACTTTGGAGCAAGCTCTGCTCTTGCAAGCAGCCTTCTTGTATGAAAGGCCAAAGTCCCATGTATCAACTTCAACTCAATGGGCTTCTTCTGTGAGATTAAGAAGAAAGGTTGGATGAAATCAAGTTGCTGATTCCATGCTGTGATCCTGGGCCAATCTCCCGGGCAGAGTCACACTCCAGGACCGAGACCAGACTGTTTCCCTCTTCCATTGCAATCCCCGAGATGTGACGCTGAGAAAGACCTCGGTCAACAGAGTGCAGTAGCGCTGTGGTTCAGTTACTGAATTAATATCCAGCGGTTTCCAATATTGATCTTGAGAGATGAATCTAAATCCCACCAGCCAAGGAAATTAAATTAAGTTAATTAAATAAAGCTGTAATAAATGTCTGGTGACAGTGACAACGACCCAGGTATGAATGACATGGGCTGTTCTGAAACCCCTGTTTCACCACTGTCCTTCAAAGGGAAAATCCTGAAACTAAAACACAAAATCGAGCTGGGGAGCAAGGAGCAGGGTTCACATCAATGACACAATAACAGCAGGGGCTGAAATCCTGAACAAACAATGGGCTGCTGCTGGGGCTAAGCAGGTGGGTCAATTGTCCGTGGGGAGAAAAGGTCAGTTGACATTTCGGGTCAGGACTTCTTCTATCCATGGGCGTTGGCTGACCCATTGAGCCCCTGCAGCTTCTATTTAATATCAATGTCCCTTCAGCAGAACCGAGCAGTTCAGAACCCAAACCATTGACACGGTGAGGAAGTTGGAGGGAAGAAGAGGAAAAGAGAATATCTGTGGTAGGGAGAAACTGAGTGACAGGAGGTGGTGGTAGTGGCTGAGAGAAGGTGGTAAAGATGAAATAGAGGGATGTAAACAATGAGCAGTGGAAAGGGAGCTGGCGTGAATGTGAGACACCCAGATTAAAACCCAAAAAAATGATGAATGTTCAGGTCAGGCACATGATTAACTTCAACACAGAGTTCCCACACAGACTGGAATGGCAGCTTCTCTGATATCATTGGGCTCAATGTCAGTCTCAAAGGGTGTAACGTGCCATCAGGTTGTGAGACACTCTTCCTTCAACTTGCACCGTGCCAAAGGCAGGGCCAGAGTGAGATGTGGGAGGGACAACAGAATGTTCAGGGTCTTACACATGAACCCTGAGCAGTCACCTGAACATCCTGTCTATCCCTTTAACCCTGGAGTCTCCTAGCCCGTTGAGAAGGAGAAGCAGAGAAGAAGACCCGACAGGATGGTGACCATGGTGATGGACCAGTGAGGGGCTCAGTGGCTGAAGGGCCCACCCTCTGCGTCGGGGGACCCACACAGGCTGCGGGCTGCTGGAGATGGGCTCATGGGAACCAGGTATCAGAGCTGGGATTCAAGAAGGTCCTGAAGGGCCTCGGGCGCTAAAGGCTTCCTGGTCATTCAGATCTAGAGCTTGAGTTGCCGATGGATCGAACAGGAGTCTGTGAAGCCCCAGAGGCTGTGGGAGGGCTGGAGGTGAAGCCACGGACACTCAACGACTCTGAAGGGACCCAATTTAGCATCTCTTTCTGTAAGTGGAACCGGGAGACACTTTGCTCTACGACTGGCAGGTGGCAATTTTGTGTAATATTACATGTTCTCTACTATTACATGACAATAAAAGGATCTTGAATGTTGACTCCACCCTTCCTTGCTGAGCCCGAGAGCCTATCTTGGTGTTACTGCTGCATCCATTGCTGGTCCTGAGATCACCATCCACCCACAACCGTATCCGCACAGTGTACTTGTCATTGAGGCCATAGGGTCCCCTGCACTGACTCTCTCCTTTTCCCACCTTTCCTAATGGTCACCCCTCTACCTGCAGCCAGAATCCAGAGCTCCTCCAATCCTGAGCCAGGCTACAGCAGAGGACACACTGGCCTCAGATGTAGATGTCAGGGACCTTGGGAGAGTGTAGCTCTGCCTGAGATGACACCCTTCGCAGTCCTCACCTGAACCTCCCTCTCAAACTCAATCAGAGACTCATTTAAGGACCTTTACTTGTGCACTTTATTGATTTCTAATCTCGTTGTATTGCAAGTCAGTTTGTTTACATTCATTATCTGTTTACAGTTCTTTATTTGTTTGCATGTTTACGCTGTGTACAGTTTTTTGCTCTACCAATTAGTGGTAATTCTGCTGCACCCACAGGAAAAGGAATCTCAGGGATGTACGTGATGTCATGTATGTTCTGACAATAAATCGGAAATCCGAACCTCACCTCAACTGGATCATCCTCCGTCACTTCCACCAGCTCCAACTGAATCCTGCCACCAGACACATCTCCCCTCAAGATTCATAGAACAAAGAACAGTCCAGTACAGTACAGTCCTTTGGCCCACAATAATGTGCTGACCTTCAGACCCTGCCTTCCACATCACCCTCCACTTTAAATTACTTGTCTAGTCATCTCTTGAATTTCCCCAACATACCTGCCTCCCCCACTGACCCAGGTCATGCATTCTACGCACCAACGCCTTGCTGGGTAAAAATCCTTCCTCTATTATCTCCCTTGAACTTCCCACCCATTACCTTAAAGCCATGCCCTCTTGATCTGAGCTGTGGGGCCCTGGGAAGGAGGCGCTGGCCGCCCACACTATCTATTCCTCTTAATATCTTGTACACCTCCATCATGTCTCTTCTCACCCTCCTCCTCTCCAAAGAGTAAAGCCCTAGCTCCCTTAATCTCTGCTCATAATGCACACTCTCTAAACCAGGTGGCATCCTGGTCAATCTTCTCTGCACCCTTTCCAGCAGTTCCACATCTTTCCTAGAATGAGGCAACCAGAACTGGACAGACATTCAGTTGTTTCCCCTACATCGGAGAGACTGGTCGCAGACGGAGATGGCTTCTCAGCTCTGTCTGCTGCAATAGCATGGATCTCCCATTTCAGTTCCCCATCCCATTCCCTTGCTGACATGTCTGTCTGTGGTCTCAGGCACGGCCAGTCTGAGACCACCTGCAAATTGGAGGAACAACACCTCATCTTCCATCTGGGCCCCCAGATGGCATAAACATCGACTGCTCCATCTTCCATTAGACCCTTGCTTTTTGCTCAGACCTTGAAGGGCTCAGGCCCGAAACGTTAGTTACATATCTTTACCACTTATGGATGCTGCGAGACCTGCTGAGCTCCTCCAGCATTTCTGTGTTTTTACCATTCACGTGTTTGATGGATGCTGTTTCTGAGCCCCACTCACGGAATGGGGAGTCTCCCCACCTGCTGCTCCTTCCCTGTCCCCCGACTGGCTGCCAGGGGTTGGAGGCTTCAGACCGGCCAAGGGACTGGGCAGCAGCTACAGGGGCAACGATTACCAGCCACCACTCCCAGTCAACCCCCACCCCCCCACCACTCCCGATCAGCATCAACAATACAGCAGTAAGACTGAGACACACAGATTGACTGAAGTGACATTTACAGCTGCTCATCACAGAAGCAAATATGTTTAGAGAGGATATTGGATGTGAGAACCTCTCCTGCCTGATGTGGACTTTCTGGAGCTCGGAGCTGATCCTCATGAATATTTCCGGGATGGATGAGCTGCTTCGGAGAGTTTGCAGAAGGTTCAAACAGCGAGTCTGTCATCTTTATTCATGGAATAATAAGCTGTTCCTCTGACAGGTCACTCTGTCTGTGAGCGTGACTCTGTGTGTGTGTGAATGTGTGTGGGTGAGTGTGTGTGTGAGAGTGAGTGTGTTTGTGTGTGGGTGTGTGTGCGCACGCGCGCATAAGTGAAAGTGTGTGTGACTATGACTGTGTCAGAGAGATGGTGTGTGTATCTGTAAGAATGTGTGTGTGTGTGAATGTGACTGTGTGTGTGTGAGAGAGAGAGAGAGAGAGACGGTGTGCATCTATGTGTAAGTGACTGTGTCTGTGAGAGACACACATTGTATGTGTGTATGTCTGTGTGAGAGACAGTGTGTGTATGTGACTGCGTGTCTCTGTAAAAGTGTGTGTGAGAGAGTCATGTCTGTGAGACAATGTTTCTATTAAAGTGCATGTATGTGAAAGAGTGCATGTATGTTTGTGTGAGAGAGAGGGTGTGTTTGTGGGACAGAGAGAGTTTTAGTTTTGGAGAGATAGACAAAGTACAAAACTCTCCCCTATAACTCAAACCCTCCAGTCCCGGTAACATCCTTGTGACTTTTTTCATTTTTCTGCACCTCTCCAGTTTAATGGCATCCTTCCTCCAGCTGGATGACCAGAACTGCACAAAATATTCCAAGTCAGGTCTCACCAACGTCTCAAATGGTTTTGTGTTAATAGGACATTCCACCTCTAGTACTCAATGCCCTGACTGGCCAAAGTGCCGACACCTTCGTCACCACCTTCTGCTTATGCCATCACTTTCAAGGAACTATGTCCTTGTACCCCTCAGTCTACAACACCCCCAGAGCCCCTACCATTCACTGTGCAAATTCAACCTTGATTTGACTTACCAAAGCACTCCTGAATTAAACTCCATTTACAACCCACTTTCCCAGTTGATCTCTTCCTCCTTTAATCTGTGACAACCTTCTTCACTGACCACTAATTTTGGTATCAGATCAAAATGTACAAAGGGGTTTTCAATAAGATAGAAAGAGTGCAGAGAAGATTGACCAGGATGTTGCCCAGACTTCAGGAATTGAGTGACAAGGAAAGGTTAAACAGGTTAGGACTTTATAAGAACATAAGAAATAGGAGCAGGAGTCGGCCATCTGGCCCGTCGAACCTGCTCCACTATCCAATATGATCATGGTTGATCTGATAATTGACTCAACTCCACCCACCTGCTTTTCCCCATAATCCTTTAATTCCTTTTTTATGTAAAAATCTAACTGAACCTTTAATATGCTTAATGAAGTCACCTCAACCGCTTCCCTGGGCAGAGAATTCCACAGGTTCACGACTCTCTGGTTAAAACAGTTTTTCCTTATCTCCATCTTAAATCTACTCCCCTGAATCCTGAGGCTGTGTCCCCTAGTTCTGTTCTCACTGACCAATGAAAACAATTTTCCTGCCTCTAGTTTATCTCTCCCTTTCATAATTTTATATGCTTCTATAAGATCTCCTCTCATTCTTCTGAATTTGAGTGAGTATAATCCCAGATGATTTAGTCTCTCCTCGTAGGTCAACCCCCTCATCTCAGGGATAATTTGACTGAGTATAATCCCAGATGATTTAGTCTTTCCTTGTAGGTCAACCCCCTCATTTCCGGAATCAACCTGGTGAACCTCCTCTGGACGGCCTCCAAGGCCAGTATCTCCCTCCTTAAGTATGGAGGCCAGAACTGCGCACAGTTCTCCAGGTGCGGCCTCACCAGGACCTTGTACAGTTGCAGCATAACCTCCCTGCTCTTGAATTCAATTCCTCTAGCGATGAAGGCCAACATTCCATTTGCCTTCTTAATAACCTGTTGTACCTGGACCCAACTTTTTGCCATTCATGCATGAGCCCTCCCAAGTCCCTCTGCACCACAGCAGCCTGCAGTTTTTCACCATTTAAATTATAATCGGCTCTTCTATTTTTCCTGTCTAAGAGGATGACCTCGCACTTACTAACATTGTACTCCATCTACCAGACCTCTGCCCACTCACCGAACTTAACTATGTCCTTCGGACATAGTTAAGTATGGAGGATGTCGCCACATCCTCCGTACATTTTGCTTTTCCACTCAATTTAGTATCATCCGCAAACTTGGCTACACGACACTCTGTCCCTTCTTCCAAATCATCGATGTAAATGGTGAAAAGCTGTGGGCCCAGCACAGACCCCTGCGGCACCTCACTTACCACTGTCTGCCAATCCGAAAAACACCCATTTATCCCGACTCTGCCTTCTGTCAGTGAATCAATCCTCAATCCCTGCCAATATACTTCCCCAACTCCATTCATCTGTTTTTTATTGATAAGTCTCATGTTGACCCTTATCAAATGCCTTCTGGAAATCCAAATACACAACATTAACCTGTTCCCCTCCATCTATCCCACCCATATTATCCTCAAAGAACTCCAGTAAGTTTGTGAATCTTCAGGGGTCATTTACTTTATCCCATGCTCCCACTGTGGTCTCCTCTACATCAGAGAGACTGGAATGAGACTGGGAGATCACTTTGTTGAGCACCTCAGCTCTGTCTGCCACAACAGCGTGGATCTCCCAGTGCCCACACATTTCAGTTCCCTGCCCCTTTTGCTTGCTGTCGTGTCTGTCCATGGTCTCATGCAGGCCCCCTCCAGTCAGATGGCATTAACATCGACTCCTCCAGCTTTCATTAAACCCCCCCCCCCACCTTTCACTTCTTCCCTGTTGCCTGCCCCCAGCTCTGTGTCTCCCTTTTCCCTGTCTCCTTTCTAACAGACATGATCAATTCTCATCTCGTCCCTTATCATATCAAATGGACACCTTGTGTAGGTCTGGATCCCTCTCCCCAGCCGCTCTGTCTGAATTCTGCGATTTCCTGCTTCTGGCTTATTCTGCTTTATTCCTTGAAGAAGGCCTCAGGCCTGAAACGCCAACAATATGTCTTTGTCTCCTATGGGCGCTGAAAAGACCAACCAGCGAATTCCTCCAGCATTTCAGTGTCTTTTTACTACAATCACAGCATCTGCAGACTTTTGTCTTTTTTTTTATATTTTTTTTATTTTTCACACCATAAACCACATTAACCATGATACACACTTTTTCCTTTTCAAACATACAGACTTTTGTCTTTCACCCAGGCTTGTCCTAGCTACCCGACAGAGAACCATAAACCATAGAAGACAGCAGAAAAAGGTCTTTCTGTCCTCCTAGTCTGTCAAACTATTATTCCGCCTACTTCCATCTACTTGCACCAAGACCATATCCACCCATTCCCCTCCCATCCATGTACTTACCAAATCTTCTCTTAAATGTCAAAATCACAGCTGCATCCATCACCTCCATTGGCAGCTCATTCCACCTTCTGAGTGAAGAAGTTCTCTCTAATGTTCCCTTCAACATCTTGCCTTTCACCCTTAACCCACATCCTCTGGTTCTTCTCTCACCCAACTTCAGTGGAAAAAAATCTGTCTACATTTACTCTATCTATCTCCCTCATCATTTTATATCTCTCGATCAAATCTCCCCTCATTCTTCGACGCTCCAGGGAATAAGGTCCTCACCTGTTTAACCTTTCCCTGTGACTCAGTTCGTGGAGTCCCGGCATCATCCGAGTAAATCTTCTCTGCCCTCTTTCTATCTTATCGGTATCTTTCCTATAGTTCAGTGACCAAAACTACACACAATTCTCCAAATATGGCCCCACCAATGTCTCATACAACTTTACCATAATATCCCAACTCCTGCATTCAATACTTTGGCCAATGTGCCAAAAGCTCTCTTTACAACCCTGTCCACTTGTGACACCACTTTCAGGGAATTATGTATCTGTATTCCCAGATCCCTCTATTCTCCTGCACTCCTCAGTGTCCGACCATTCACCGTGTATGTTCTGCCCCAATATAGCCCCAGCACTGATCCCTGAGGCACACCACTAGTCACAGGCCTCCAGTCTGAGAGGCAATCATCCACCACTACTCGCTGGCATCTCCTGCAAAGCCAATGTCAAATCCAATTCACTACCTCATCTTGGATGCCAGGTGACTGAACCTTCTTGACCACCCTCAAAGAGCACGTAGACAGCATCCACGGCCTTTCCTGGTAATCTCTCGAAATTCTTTAGAATATTGGTCAGTCAAGACCCACCACGCACAAAGCAACGTTGACAATCTCAAATCAGTTCCTTCTGTCTATGTATTTGTACATCCAATCTCTTAGGACACCTTCCACAATTTACCTACTGACATCAGGTTCACCAGCCTATAATTACCAGTTTATACTAAGAGCCTTTCTTGAACAACAGAACAACATGAGCAACCTTCCAATCCTCTGGCAACTCACCCATGGCGAAGAGAATTTTAAATAAATCTGGCAGAACCCTTGCAATTTCTGCATGAGTTTTCCTCAAGGCCCGAGGGAATATCTTGTCAGGCCCTAGGGATTTATGCACCCTTATTTGCTTTAAGACAGTAAGCACTTCCTCCTCTTTAATCTGTACAGGTTGTTTGCCTCACTTCCCTAGACTCTATGCCAATTTTCTAAGGAAATATTAATGCATGAAATCCATTTAAGATCTCCCCTATTTCTTCTGGCTCCAAACATAGCCCCCCACTCTGATCTTCAAGAGGACCAATTTTGTCTCTTGCTATCTTTTTGTTCTTAATATATTTGAAGAATCCCTTGGGATTTTTCTCTACCTTGTCTGCCAAGCAACCACAGCCATCTTTTGGCCTCCTGATGTCCTTAGATGTTTTCTTGCAATTCTTGTACTTCTCAAGTACCTTGTTTGTTCCCTGCTGCCGATACCTATTATGCAACTCCTTCTTAACCAGGGCCTCAATATCGCTCAAAAATAATCCTGACAAAACGTACAAACTCTATCCTCTCAGCATTTCAACATTAAGACCTCCCACTTACCAAGCACATCTTTGCCAGTTCTGGATGGTTGCCGGTTACTAATGGTGACTGCAGCAATCGGTGTTGGGGCCACTTTTTTTTACATTGAATTATGGATTGAATGGTTTTGTGGCGAAGTTTGCAGATGGCACCAGGATAGAAGGTGGAGTAGGAAGTGTTGGGAAAACTGAAAGGTTGAGGGAGACTTGGAGAGTTTAGGAGAGTGGACAAAAAAATGGCAAATGAGATCCAATGTGGGGAAACGTACAGCTGTACATTTTGGAAGAGGAAATAAACAGGCAGATTATTTGGATGGGGAGAAAATTCAAAATTCAGAAGTGCAAAGGAACTTGGGGGTCCTCGTACAGGATAATCAGCATGGATCAGCGGTAGAGAAAGCGAATGCTATGTTGGCCTTCATTTCAAGAGGAATCATGTAAAAGAGTAAAGAGGTGTTGTTGAGGCTCTATGGGGCACGGGTGAGATCTCATTTGGAGAACTGCGTGCAGTTTTGGGCCCCTTATCAGGAGAGATGTTGGAGAGAGTCCAGAGAAGATTTTCCAGGATAATTCCTGAAATGTAAGGGCTAACATATGAGGAGCATTTGGAGCCTCTTGGACTGTGTTCATGGGTATGTAGAAGGATGAGAGGGGATCTCATGGAAACATTTTGATTGCTGAAAGGATCAGACAGACTTGTTGTGAATAAGATGTTTCCTTTGGTGCGTGAATCCAGGACGAGAGGGCACGGTCTTAGAATGAGAAGGGACCATTTAAAACAGAGACGAGGAGAAGTTTCTTTAGCCAGAGGGTCGTGGATTTGTGGAATTCATGGCCACATCCAGCTATGGAGGCCCGATCAGTGGGGGAGATTTTAGGGGGAGATTGATAGGAATCTAATTAGTCAGGGTATCAAGAGATATGTGGATAAGTCAGGAATTTGGAACTAGATGCGAGAACAGTTTAGCTCAGGATGGATTTGTGGAGCAGACACACATCCATCACCTACCTTGTTTCGTTCCCCAACAGGAGATCCACAAAGGCACAATACCATCCACCCTACGGTAGGTAATGGTGATACCAGTATCTTTGCCTGGGCCCCAGCAGTTTCTTTCCCAGCTTCACACAACATCCCAGTATGTACTTGGTAGGACCTGGGGATTTATCCACCTTTGTGCCCTTTAAACCTCCAGCACCATATGATGTGGAGATGTTTGCAAAAATAAAGTGGTATTTTAATGCTGCAGACAGCTCTTTTGTGGTGTGGGAGCCAGTCCCTTATCAGTGTGACAAGGTGAGGTTCAAGAACCTGAAGGTTATTGGCAAGAATCTGTTCTTGAACTGAGAGGTGCTGGACAAATCTATTGGAATTCTTTGAGATGGTGACAGGTAAAATAGATGGGGGAGAGCCAGTGGAAGTGGTGTACCTGGACTTCCAAAAGGCCTTCGATAAGGTCCCACATAAACGACTGGCTTCCAAAATCAAGGCTCATGGGATTGGGGGAAAGGTATTGATGTGGATTGAGAACTGGCTGGCAGATAGAAGACAGAGAGTTGGGAGAAATGGCTCGTTTTCTGAGTGGCAGGCGGTGACCAGTGGGGTGCCACAGGGATCTGTACTGGGACCCCAGCTGTTCACAATTTACATTAATGATCTAGATGAGGGGATTGGATGTAATATCACCAAATCTGCAGACGACACTAAGCTAGGAGGGGTTGTGTGCACGGAAGAGGGGGTAAGGAAGCTCCAGTGTGATTTGGATCAATTGGGGGACTGGGCAGATACATGGCAAATGCACTACAATGTGGATAAATGTGAGGTTATCCACTTTGGTGATACAAACCGGAGGGCAGATTACTATTTGAATGGCAATAGATTGGGAGATGGGGAAGTGCAGAGAGACCTAGGGGTACTTGTACACCAGTCACTGAAGACGAGCATGCAGGTACACCAGGCGGTTAAAAAGGCAAATGGTATGTTGGCCTTCATATCAAGAGGGTTAGAATATAGGAATAAGGATACCTTACTGCAGCTGTACAGGGCCTTGGTGAGACCCCACCTGGAGTATTGTGTGCAGTTTTGGTCACCTTATCTAAGGAAGGATGATCTTGCAATGGAGGGAGTGCAGAGGCGATTCACCAGGCTGATACCTGGAATGGCAGGAATGACTTATGAGGAAAGATTGCGCAAATTGGGATTGTACTCGCTGGAGTTTAGAAGATTGAGAGGGGATCTCTCAGAGACATATAAAATTCTGGCAGGACTGGACCGAATGGATGCGGAAGGGATGTTTCCGATGGTGGGGGAGTCCAGAACCCGGGGCCATGGTTTGAGGATAATAGGCAAACCATTTAGGACCGAGATGAGGAGGAATTTATTGACCCAGAGGGTGGTGAATCTGTGGAATTCTTTGCCACAGAGGGCAGTAGAGGCAGGTTCATTAAATATATTTAAGAGGGAATTAGATATATTTCTTCAGTATAAGGGTATTAAAGGTTACGGAGAGAAGGTGGGGACAGGGTAGTGAACTTTAAGATCAGCCATGATCTCGTTGAATGGCGGAGCAGGCTCGAAGGGTCGAATGACCTACTTCGGCTCCTATCTTCTATGTTCCTATGTTTCAGGCTTCAAAGGGAGCGGTGAGAAGAGGTTGTGACCAGGGTGATGGGGTCTGTAGTTACATTGGCTGCCTTCTTGCCTTCCAGATGTCCGCAGCAGATGGGAGTTGGGAGCCTGTGGTGGACCTGGCTCCTTGTCCCTCGGCACCTTTTAAAATGTTCTACTTCTCTCCTTAAATCAACACCATCTAAGCTTTAGATTCTCACATCCTGGAGAAAAGACAAGGACTATTTACCTGATCTCTTCTCAGTCTCCTACGGTGAAAACAGTCCAAATGTGAACCTGGAGCTGAACAGGAATATCTGCTGGCATTGAGTGCTGGAGAAACTCAGCAGGGTTCACAACATCCATAGGAATTTGAAGGTAACCAACATTTTGGGTCTGAGCCCTTTGCCAAGTTCTGCTTTCTGCTCACACCTTGACAAAGGGCTTGGATCCGAAACGTTGGTTACCATTTACTTCCTATAGATGTTCCTTGACCTGCTGAGTTTCTCCAGCACTTTGTGTGTTCCAAATGTATCCATTCTCTCTTATAGCTAATATCTTCTCATCCAGCCAATATCCTGGTGAAGGTAAACACAATCTACTGGAGGAATAAATCAGTTGGAGAGAAAGAATGGTCCTTGTGTTATTACTGCCCCAAATGATCAAGCCAAGGGTGCTGTAAACTACCAGATAATACTGGTTTTGGCCCTTTCAGGGAACTATGGCTCTCCTCCCCAAAATCCCAAAGAGACTCCCTTTTAGAGTACAGATGTTCCTCAACTTATGATGGGATCATGTTCCAGAAAATCCATTGTAAGTCGAGAAATAATACTGCAGCTACCAGATTTTACGATTACATTTTGAATATCTTTATTCCACATTGAAAAACCATCAGTGTGAGAGAGTATGCTGTTCAATACTCTCGTGCAATGTTGCCATCACCCAGCATCATGAGGGAGTAGTGTACCACATATCACAAGCGTGGGAACAGATCAGAATTCAAAATTGAAAGTACGGATTCGAACCATCATAACTTCAAACAATCGTAAATCAGGCCATCAGAAGTAGGGGAGCACCTGTATACAGTCCCAAAGTGCCACATCTCACATTTGCCTGGATTAAACTCCAACTGCCATTTCTCCACCCATTACTTTTTATTGCCATGTAATATTACACAAAATTGCCTTTAGTCTGCGATAAGGAAGACAAAAATTTGCCATCAGCATTGGATGGTCAGAGAGATAAAAGTAAACGAGAGTCCCCAAGGGTCCGTGAATTTGCCTCCATCGCCCACACAGCTTCTGCAGCCACACGAAGCTCCAATTCTGTTCAAACCATCAGCAACCCGAGCCAAAATCCAAACCTCTGATGCAATGAGGAAGCCTTTAGCACCTGATGCCCTTCGCGAGCCCTTCTTACCTGGATCTCATGAGTCAGTCTCCAGCCTGGTGTAAATCCCTCAACCTGTATGGGTTCCTCGCCGCTTGTGGGACTCCTTCAGCCACTGAGACCCTCGCTGGTCCACCATTGTGGCCACCGTCCTTGGGGGTCACCTCCTCTGCTTCTTCTTCTCATCAGGAGGTGTTCTCCCCATTAAAGATATCCTGCGCCAGTCTACTGCTCCCCCAGATCTATATCCTGTTATAATCTATGACAACCTTCCTCACGTTCCACAATTCCACCAAATTTTGTGATCTCTGCAAACATGGATCATTTTGTCTAAATCATTTCTACATCTCTAACCACAAAGGGTGCCCATACAGTGCTTCTTCCAGCTCCTTTGATGAGGTGGTACTGAGGGAGTGCTGCACTGCCACATGGCTTGTCTTGTTTGTCCACTTCCTGTGCCCTTCCATCAGCCACAGCTCATCTGAAAGGTGCAGAATGGTTCTCTCTCAATACCCGCCCCAATTCATCCTAAATCCCCATTTAATACACATCATTACATCATTCTTTTTATTGATTATTTCTGTGGGATCTTCCTTGTGTGTGTGTCCCAAACTCCACCTCTGAGTACAGAAACATTGCAGTGGACGAACAGAGATTTGCTGACACCCCTCAGCAACCTGTGGGCAGCGAAGGGTTAACTAGCCCTGGGAGCCCAGCCGAATGCACTGGGGTGGTCAACAACTGAACCCCCCCCCCCCCACCACCGGGTGAGGAACAACAATATCAGGTGTGACCCCCCCCCCCCAAACCACACAGGAAAACAGTGGTGGTGCTGTTGATGTTTAATCATTGACTGTGATCGCCAGTGGATGTGGAAAATATAAAGTTGATGCTAATGTCACCGTATAAACCGCCTCTTCATCCCAATGTGTGGGGAATTAATGCCGTGTGTGAGAATCTTTAATCACTCTGCAAGCCATAAATATTTAACACCCAAAGCTCGGTGTTCACTTTACCAGGCGTGCAGAACAAATGGTTTTGTGCAGGTTCGGGGAATGAGTCGTAGTGCTAATGGATCTCGCCCTGGAGGCAGGTGGGCTCTGGGTCTCGTCCCACCTTGAGCACTGGTGACGGTGTCGGGGCCAGGGTCACTGTGGTGGGAGAGGAGACCCCAGGTTGCCCTGCCTGAGGGTGTGGGGGGACCCCACAGGCCAGCGAGAATCCCTCAGCCTGCTCCTGGGGTGTCGTGTAGTGAAACTCATTGACTGAAGGTCCACAGGCTGAGGGCATTCGGGAGATGGTGGGCAATGAGAGAAATATGACTGTCCCCAGGCTGGGAGTTCTCACAGCCAGACCGTTGATGTATTGCCCAGATTTCACATTTGTACAGCACATGCCTGGATCCAAAATTGAATTTTAACAAGCCATTCTCACGGAGTGCATGGCACAGAAACAGGGCCTTTGGCCAAACACATCTGTGCTGGTCTCTTTACCCATCCCAATTGCCTGCTTTAGGACCTATCCCTCACTGCTGTGCCCAATGAAGTGTCTGTTTAAATGTCTATGAAATGTTGTGACGGTGTCTGCTTTCACCTTGTCAGATATTATTCAATTCCCCTGTGAAACTCGTCCCTCTCACCTTCAACCCATGCTCTCCTTAACCCCAAGCATGGGGAAAGAATCCATGTACCTTGTCAGATTTCCCTGCCATTTTATAACCCTCTATCCTCTTTCAGCCTCCTTCACCTTAGGGAAACAATCTCTTCCCATAATGAAGTTCTGCAGTCCAGGAGACTCTCCTCTGGGTGCTCACCAACACAACCACATCATCCCTCTGGTGTGGTGACCAGGGCTGGCCACGGTATTCTTTGCAGTCAGAATGATGTTTACTGAAGCTGCCCCACCAGGTCCCTGATCCTGCTCCGTGCCCTGACCTAGGAAGGCAAGTGTGCTGTACACCACCTCATTGCCCTGTCTACCTGCACTGCCCACTGTCAGTCAACTGTGGACTTGGTTCTTCACTGTTCTGTACCACCCAGATAAGTGGAGAGAGTAGGGAGAACATAAGAAATAGGAGCAGGAGTAGGGCATCCAGCCCCTCTAGCCTGCTCTGCCATTCATGGGTGGGGAGGGGGTAGAGAGTGGTTGGGAGGGGTGAGGTGAAGGGGAAAAAGTGTGTGGAGAGCGGGTGTGGAGGTATTGGTGGATGGGAATGGGAGACAGAGTGTGGTGGAGGGGGAAAGGGGTAGACAGAGGGGAATGGGAGGGTAGGGGTACTATGAGTCTGGGAGGAGTTGGTGAGGTGGTAGGGAAGAAGAGGTTGGAGGGAGGGGTGAAAGATGGAGTGTGGAGACTGGGGAGAGTGGATGATCAGGTGGGGAGAGGAGGGTGGGTGATGAGATAGGGTTTAGAGAGGGGTTGTCGAAGGAGGGTAGGGAGGGGGTGGGTAAGAGAGGGTGTAGATTGAGAGGAGGGTGGGGGGCTATGATGAGAGGGGGTGTGGAGGGTGGGGAGGGTGATAGGTGTGGTGAGAGGGGGTGTGGAAGGTGGGAGGGGAGGGTGGGGGCTGTGGTGAGAGGGGGTGAGGAGGGTGTGGAGAGTGGGAGGTGTTGTGGATGGAGGGGAGGTTGGCGGGTGTGGTGAGAGGGGTGATGTGAGTGTGGAGGGTGGGAGGTGTTGTGGATGGAGGGGAGCATGGGGGGGTGAGGTGAGAGGGGATGAGGAGGGCGGGGAGTGTGGTGAGAGGGGGTGTGGAAGCTGGGAGGTGTTGTGGACAGAGGGGAGGGTGGGGAGTGTGGTGAGATGGGGTGAGGAGAGTGGGGGGTGTGGTGAGAGGGGGTGAGGAGGGTGGGGGGTGTGGTGTGAGGGGGTGAGGAGGGTGGGGGGTGTGGTGAGAGGGGATGAGGAGGGTGGGGGGTGTGATGAGAGGGAGTGTGGAGGGTGGCAGGGTGGGGGGTTTGGTGAGGGGTGTGGAGGGTGGGATGTGTTGTGGATGGAGGGGAGGGTGGGGGTTGTGGTGAGAGGGGGTGAGGAGGGTGGGGTGGGGGGTGTGGAGGGTGGGAGGTGTTGGTTGTGGATGGTGGGGAGGGTAGGGGTGTGGTGGGAGGGGGTGAGGAGGGTGGAGGGGGTGCGATGAGAGGGGGTGTTGAGGGTGGGAGGTGTTGTGAATGGAGGGGAGGGTGGGAGTGCGATGAGAGGTGCGATGAGAGGTGATGTGGTGGGTGGGATGTGTTGTGGATGGAGGGGAGGGTGGGGTGTGTGGTGAGAGGGGTTGAGGAGGGTGGGGTGGGGGGTGTGGAGGGTGGGAGGTGTTGGTTGTGGATGGTGGGGAGGGTAGGGGTGTGGTGGGAGGGGGTGAGGAGGGTGGAGGGGGTGCGATGAGAGGGGGTGTTGAGGGTGGGAGGTGTTGTGAATGGAGGGGAGGGTGGGAGTGCGATGAGAGGTGCGATGAGAGGTGATGTGGTGGGTGGGATGTGTTGTGGATGGAGGGGAGGGTGGGGTGTGTGGTGAGAGGGGTTGAGGAGGGTAGGGAGGGTGGAGGGTGTGGTGAGAATGGGTGAGGAGGGTAGGAGGGCTGTGTGGGGGGGTGTAGTGAGAGAGGGTGATGTGGGTGTGGAGGGTGGGGAAAGGGAGGGGTTGTGGATGGCCGGGGATCGGGGAACGGAGTTTGTGACGGGAATGAATGCCGCGATCCTGGGGGTTTGCAAGTCCCTGTCCCACACATCCTCTGCTGCATTTACATTGTTCTGTGCACCTCTTACAGGGAACAACAGGGAACACATTCATACAGCACAGGTACAGGCCCTTTGATCCATCATGTCTGCATTGACCATGATATTAATTTAAACTCCACATCTGCTTTCACCTCCCTCCATTCTCTGCCTGCTCACGAGCCTGTCTCAAGGCTTCTTGAACACTGTTATTGTATCTGTTTCCACTCCTGCCTGCATGTTCCTGGCATCCAGAGCTTGCTGTGAAAAACACTGCCTCCTAAGTATCCTTTAAACATTCCCTCTCTCACCTTAGGTTGTGCCCTCTAGTATATGACCTTTGCACCTTGAGAAAAAGACATCATGAACAGAATTACACTGCAAGATGCAAACTATGGCCAAGGTGGTAAGCTTTGAATCTTGGGCAGTTCCTTTCCACCTCTACACTTTGTTCCTGCCATCACTCTGATACAGATTAATCTTGGTCTCATCTGTCCACAAGACCTTTTTCCAAAATTCTGCAGGTTTTTAAAAATACTTGATTAACCATACAACCATTTTCAGCACAGAAACAGGCCAGTTCAGGCCTTCTAGTCCATGCTGAACAATTTCTCCCTCCTAGTCCCACTGGCCCGCATTCGGCCCATAACCCTCCATACTTCTCCCGTCCATATACCTATCCAACCTTTCCTTCAATATTAACATCGATCTCACTTCTACCACCTCTGCCAGAAGTTCATTCCAAAGCCCCTAAGCCATCGGTCAGCTGGCCTTCCTTTCAGTGCCTCGCATCTTGCAGTGTAGCCTCAGAATTTTGATCCTGAAGTCTTCTGCGGACAATAGTCACCGACACATCCACACCTGCCTCCTGAAGATCGTTTCTTATCTGCCGGACAGGCATTTGGGGATTTTTCTTCATTCTGATGAGAATTCTTCTGACATCAGCAGTGCAGGTATCCCTTGGAATACCAGTCCCTTTACGATGACTGAGCTCACCAGTACACTCTTTCTTCTTAATGATGTCCCAAACTATCGATTTTGGTCATCCTTGGGTTTGGAATATGTCTCTTATTGTTTTATTCTGCTTTTCCAGCCTCATAAAGGCTCTTTTGACATTTATTGCTGAAAAATGGAAACTACCGACTCCAAAGGTGATCAAAGGTTTAGAAGCAATTAAACATATCTGAGTACTAAACAAACAGCTGGGAAGTCAAATGTCCCAAACATTATGGTGCCCTGAAATGGGCAAAGCAAAATATATACAAGTAACCTCGAATTAAATCTGGAATGAGCACTTTAATCACGTGAATTGTTCAATTACAAATTTAAAACAGTGGAGCAATAAAGGAAAAAAGTGTCTTTGTCCCAAAATTATGAGGCTGTGGATGTTGTGGTTGTGGACTTTAGTAAAGGGCCTTTGACAAGGTTCTGCATAAGAGAAAGGTTCAAGCATTAGGTATTTAATGTTGAAGTTGTTAAATAGGAAAATTCAACAATGGTTGGATGGGAGATGCCAGAGAGTAGAGGTGGAAAATTGTTTATCAAATTGAGGCCAGTGACAAGTGGAGTGTCTCAGGGATCGGTACTGGGTCCATTGTTGTTTGTCATATATATTAATGATCTGGATGATAGGGTGGTAAATTGGATTAGTAAGTATGCAGATGATATGAAGATTGGTGGTGTTGTGGACAGTGAATAAGGTTTTCAAAGCTTGCATTGGGATATAGACCAGTTAGAAGAGTGGGCTGAAAGATGTGAGGCGTTACATTTTGGTTGGACTAATCAGCAAAGATCAGACACGTTAAATGGGAGATAATTGAGGAGCGCAGTGGAACAAAGGGATTTAGGAATTCTGGTACATAATTCCCTGAAAGTGGAGTCATATGAAGAAAGTTTTTGGTATGTTGGTCTTCATAAATCAAAGTATTGAGTACAGGAGTTGGGATATCATGTTGAAGTTGTATAAGGCATTGGTGAGGCCAAATTTGGAGCATTGTGTGCAGTTTTGGTCGCCAAATTATAGGACATCAACAGAATAGAGAGAGTGCAGAGGAGATTTACGAGAATATTGCCTGCGTTTCAGGGTTTGTGTTACAGGGAAAGGACAGGCAGGGGACAAAACATAAAGGGAGCCAGTTAGTGGGGTTGAAATGTGTCTATTTCAACATTGGGAGTATTAGGAATAAAGGAGATGAACTTAGAGCTTGGATCAGTACATGGATCTACGATGTTGTGGCCGTTACTGAAACTTGGCTGGAGGAAGGGCAGAATTGGCTGATGCAGGTACTGGGGTTTAGGGGATTAAAAGGAATAGGATGGGAGGTAGAAAGGGAGGGGGGGTGGGTCAGGGACAGTATCACGCTGTAGAAAGGGAGAGGGCTCCAGAGGGAGAGTCCACTGAGTCAGGGTGGGTGGAAGTCAGAAACAGGGAGCTTTCACTGTGCTGTGAGTCATCTACAGGACCCCAAATAGCCCTCAGGACCCCGAGGAGCAGATCAGCAGGCAGATTTTGGAATGGTGGGAAATACAGGGTTGAGTTATGGGTGATTTCAACTTCCCTTTTATTGACTGACACCTACTGACTGCAAGAGGGATAGATGGGGCTGAACCTGTCAAGTGTGTTCAAGAAAGATTCCTAACACAATATGTGGACCGACGGACGAAAGGAGAAGCCACAGTGGATCTGGTTCTGGGGAATGAACCAGGTCAGGGGACGAACCTCTCGGTGGGGGAGCAGTTTGGTGAGAGTGACCACAACTCCCTGAGCTTCAACAAAGCTATGGACAAAGGATAAAAGCAGTCAAACTGGGGAAGTGCTTAACTGGGGAAGGGTAATTATGAAGGGATGAGGCAGGAACTAACCAGACTAAATTGGAAACAGATGTTCTACTGGATGCTAATGAGAACGTAGCTTTGGGCTATCTTTTCAACACTGTAAATTTACAACAGAGCTCTTACCCTGAAGCAGCCCACATTATAGCTGGTGATTTTAATCACACAGATTTAAAGGCAGTCGTCCCGAAATTTGAACAGCATAGTAAATGTGCTACCGGGGGAAAAACATACTAGATAAAGTCTACTCAAATATTAAGAATGGCTTTAGGTCAATACCACTACCACACCTGGGCCAGTCGGATCACTTGTCCATACTCTTAATCCCAGCATTCATTCCCCTTAAAAGGAAAGCTCAACTCACTATAAGGACTGTTAAGGCAAGGGAAGGAGCTTCCTTGCAGCTCCAGGATTGCTTTGAAAGGACTAACTGGGATATTTTTGCAGATCAAGATTTGGAGGTTGTACATCAGCTGTACTCTGTTATGTGCAGAACTGTGTTGACAAACGTATTCGGGTTTATTCCAACCAGAAGCCCAGATGAAAAGGAGGCCAAAAGTCTTATTAAGGATCGTAACACCGTCTTCAGGTCTGGCGATAGAGCACTATATAATCCTGCCATAGCCAACCTGAAAGGAGACATCATGGATGCTAAAATGGCTTATAAAAAGAGAATTGAGGAGAACTTTATCAATAACACCCCACAGCGAGTGTGGCAGGGCATCCAACATCTCACTAATTACAAAACCACCAAGGGTATGACTGTCGGTGGCAACACCATGCAGGCCAAGGACCTTAATAATTTCTTTGCTCGATTTGAGGTGAAGACAGCAGAAACGAACACAAACCCTCCTCAGCGTCCAACACTGCCCAGGAGTATGATGTGAGACTGTGCTCAGGGGGGTGAATCCAAGGAAAACCCTGATGGAGTGACAGGAAGGATGCTGAAGATATGTGTACACCAGCTCTCCGAGGTCTTCACAAAGACCTTCAACCTGTCTAAATCCATCATCCCACTGCTGAAGAAGAATGTCATCAGTGTCCTCAATGACTACCATCCAGTGGCCCTTACACCAGTCATGAAGTGCTTCGAGAGGTTGGTCTTGCAACATATAAAACCCAGCCTCCCACCCACCTTTGATCCGTATCAGTTTGCCTGCAGGGAAAACAGGTCTACAGTGGATGCCATCGCCACTACTCTTCACACTATACTGACCCACCTTGAACACCAGGGGAGCTATGAGAGGATGCTTTTTATAGACTTCAGCTCTGCCTTTAACACCATCATCCTGAGCAGAATGGTTACGAAACTAGCTAAATTAGGGTTTTCCAAATCCATTTGTCTCTGGATTAAGGACTTTCTAACAAACCACCCCCAGACTGTTAAAATTGGGACTCACCTCTCCTCTACCACAAGGCTGTGTATTGAGTTCCGTCTTCCACTCTATACCCATGACTGTGCCTCCACGTATTCTACCAACACCATCATCAAGTTTGCAGATGAGACGACTGTGATTGGACATTTCAGGAGGTGACGAGACAGCCTACAGGAATGAAGACCAAAAACTGACAGCGTGGTGTTCAGAGAACAATCTCGTCTTGAACTCCTCAAAAAGAAAATAACTTATAATAGACTTCAGGAGGAACAGTACAGTTCCAGACCCATTATACATCACCAGGGACTGTGTGGAAAGGATCACTGCTTTCAGGTTTCTGGATACGCATTTTGCTGAAGATCTCTCTTGGACTAAAGGCAAAGCAATGACTCCAAGTCCTGAGGATTCTCAGGAAGATCAAACTGCTGGAGAAATTGCTGGTGTTCTACTATTGCTGCTCCATCAAGAGTGCTAGCCTACTGCATTCCGACGTGGTTTACCATTTGCTTGGCAACAGACAAAAGGGACCTTCAGAGGGTCATCAGTACGCCCAGAAGAGTATCAGCTGCTCACTGCCCTCTTTGGAGGAATTTTACAGATCTCTCTGCCTCAGTAGAGCAGCCAAAATCCTGAAGGACCCTTACCACCCTGGTCATCATCTGTTTGACCTGCTGCCCTCCAGTAGACACTTAGGTCCATTAACTCACAGACAAACAGACTTAAAAATAGTTTTTACCCCAGAGCCATACATGCACTGAACACTGCCAAACATGGAATACAGGTACACAATTTTTTATCCGGCCATCTAAAATCCAGAAAGCACCAAAATCCAGTAACTGGGGAGAGAGGCAGCCTAGGGACTGGCACTTGGGGGAGGTGGCTGGGCGGCTGGCATTTGGGGGAGGCGGCCGAGGGACCAGCACTTATTGGAGGCAGCCGAGGGACCAGTGCTTGGCGGAGGCAGTAGATGGACCGGCGCTTGGGGGAGGCGGCAGAGGGACTGATACTTGGGGGTGGCAACTGGCGTTTGGGGGTGGCGGCCAAGGGACTGGAACTTGGGGGAGACGGCCAGGCGGCCAGCGCTTGGGGGAGGCAGCCAGCGCTTGGGGAAGGCAGCCAGCGCTTGGGGGAGGCGGCCAGGCGGCCAAGGGACCGGCAGTTGGGGGAGACGGCCGGGCGACTGGAAGGAGGTGGGGGTAGATATGGCAGCACAATTCGGGTGGGCTTTCCGAAATCTGGAAAAAATCTGAAATTCGGAACACACTGTCCCCCAAGGGTTCCAGATAAAGGATCGTGTACCTGTATTGTATTGTTTTATTGTTTTTTTATATTTTACTTGTTTGATGAACGTGAGCTCCATCAGGATATGAGCTCAATTTCGTTCTACTGGTAGAATGACTATAAAGGTTATCTGATCTAATCTAATATCTAATGTTCAAGGGTGAAAGCACAGAAGTAATGTGGAGCGAAGGTGTCACTTCTGGCCTCGAACAGCTTGACCGTGTGCGTGACCCGGGGATTGTCATCTTACTCGAATCCATGTCTGCCATCGTGGACAATGTCACTTCCAGCCTCAAACGGCTCAACCGTGCGCACCCCCAGAGGTTGGCCATCAAACCTGACTCCACTTCCTCCTGCAGCGGTAATGTCACTTCTGGCCTCGAGCAGCTCGGCCACGTGAGCAACCCAGGGATCGTCATCTTACCTGTCTCCACATCCGCCATCATGGACCACATCACTTCTGGCTTCAAACGGTTTGACTGTGTGCGCGACCCGGGATTGCCATCTAATCCAACTCCATGTCTGCCATTGTGGACAACGTCACTTCTGCCGTCTTCATCCACCTCTCCTAGTGTGACCACGTGGTCAACATAGGGGGGGGGCACCATCTTCCCGAACTGGCTCTTCCTCCGACAATGATAGTGACCCGGTACTAGTGTCCATTAAGGCAGCCCTCACCCGATCACCCACTCAATGATGGAGATTAAGGTAAATGGGAAATGAATTAACTGCCTGTTCAACAGTGGAAACACTGAAAGTTCATCCACCCAGACACTGGTCACAAACTTTCTCTCCCTGTCAGACCAACGAGTGGCACAATATCAATGGCCTCAAAGGACCAATCTGCCGAGATCCCCGGGTATTGTATTGTGTGGTTAACGGTGCGACGTTATGACAATTTCCATTTACTCTTTATGCCTCAGCTCTCCCACTGATCCTTCTCGAGCTGAACCTCCAGAGGCAGTTCAGGAGCGTCATGATGGCGTTCGCAAGTCACCAACCCCCAGCTCACGGACCCCTCACCCTACAGCCAGCCCCTGCCTGCGGTTTCTCTACCCTCCTCATACCCCCACCATCGCTGTTTGAGAATCTGACCCCAGACTGTAAACCCATACCCATTAAGCTCAGATGCTATAGTACTGAGGATAGGGCATTCATAAAGTCCAAGGGGCAGCGACTCCTGATGGAGGGAGTCATAGCGCCCAGCTCCAGTCCGCGGAGAGCCCAAGTCATAGTGTTCAGGGGCAGAAGTAAACTCTGTATGGTGATCAACTAAAGCCAAGCATCAACCGCTTCATGCAGCTGGATGCATACCCCCTTCCCTGGATTGCTGAGATGGTCAACAAGATTGCCCGGTATAGGGTGATCTCCACATTGACCTAAAGTCAGCGTACCACCAACTCCCCCTACGCCAGGAGACTGACAATATACCGCATTCAAAGCGGATGGCAGTCTCTACCACTTCCTTTGGGTACCCTTCGGAGTCACCAATGGTGTCCCCATATTTCAGAGAGAAATGGATTAGGTGATGGTCAAGCACAAGCTGATGGCCACGTTCCCCTAACTAGATAATGTCACCATCTGTGGCCACGACCAACAGGACCAAATTCCTCCACACTACTACGTCCCTCAATCTGACCTACAATGAGAGACCTGGCTCTCCTTAGATGCGTTGTGGCACATGGTGTCATTGCCCCAAGCACTGGCTGCCTCCCCCAAGCGCTATGTGTCCCCTTATGGAACTCACGATCCTGCACAACCTCAAGGCACAATAATGGTGCCTGGCGTATGCAGTGAACTGGTATTTATTGTCTGTGTGTTGTCCAGATGGCCAGCTCCTCCCCAGCTCCACCCTCCCCCACCCCAATACAAACCTTGGGTTTCCCTCCTTACCTCAGATTCACCTGAGACTATTGTATCTACCAGCCATTGATTGTAAGCTATTAAAAGCATTTTTGTACTCCTCATGAGTCTCTGAGTGTAAACAGTCACATTACAATTTTAATAGCTTAACTTTGAAGTGGGGTGGAAGCCCTGCTGAAGCCAGGCATGTTTCAGATCGACCCTCTGTCCCCCAGAGGTCCCGGAGGAGAATTTGCCTACTGGCTGGAGGGCTTCCAGTCCTACCTGACAGTCTTGTAAGACGTCTTCAACTCCAATGGTCTCTGGAGGTTTATACCTCTCTCTCTCGAGCCTGCCCCAGGGGGTTCGCTGTCATCATAGACTGTGCTACCTACGAGTCAGCCATAGAATGCTTGAAGGCCCACTACACGAGGCCCCAGAATGATGTCCTGGTGAGGCACCGACTCTCTCAACATCAGTCGCGTCCGGGTGAGTCGCTGGATGATTATGTCCTTGAACTGTGGGCCCTGACCAGGAAATGCCGCTATGAAGCAGTCACAGCCCGGGTGAGAGAGGAGGAACAAATCCAGGATACCCTTGTGGAAGGAGTGAGGTTGAGGTAAGTAAGGCAGTGACTGCTGGAGTTGGGGAAGAAAGACTTGGCCAGAACCTGGAGCTGGTGAAAACATTCGAACAGGCCCTACTGGGAGCTGACAACCTCAAGGACAAAAATGTCATTGGGGTGCCAGTGATCCTGCAGCCCCAGCGCTGACCGCTGCAGCCACGTGCAACTGGGGATGCTACTTCTGTGAACAGGCACAGCACCCCTGCGCCCGATGCCCCGTGAAGGATTCCGTGTGCGCTGGATGTGGTAAGCGAGGACACTGGGTGAAGGTCTGCCAGGCTAAAGGGAACCCAAAGAGGGCAACTGTGTGTGCAACCCCCGAATCACTGCTTGACCTGTGTCCAAGTCCTGAAGGACCAGCCCCACTTCTCCATGCTGTTCGCCGCCAGTGTCTTGCTGCGCCTCGTGATGGGACTCGCCACCAGAAGTGAAGCAACGCGGGAAGTCACAGGGGCCATCTTGCTGCACCTCTTGGTCAACACCATCTTGTCTGCCCGCCGGCCAAGAGGAAAGAGTTGACATGAGCAGAGGAATTGACGAGTGGCTCTATCAGTTCCAGAGGGTTCCTTTTGGTATCACTAACGGGGTCTCGAAGACCATGATGCCAATCTCCAGAGGTTTCCCCACATGACCAAATCCCTGAATCTCGCGAATAACTCCAGTATGTGCGTGTTCCAGACAAAACGTCTGGTGATCCTGGGCTGTGGTGGAGGATGGCATCATTGGACCTGACCCCAATCGAATTCACCTCTTGTTAGACCTCCTGATCCCAAAGACCATGAAGGCCTTAAGGAGGTGCCTGGGCTTCTTTTCTTACTACGCCCAGTGGGTCCCTCACTATGCGGATAAAGTCCATCCCCTCTTAGTCCACCTCCTTCTCATTATTGACCGAAGCCCAGGAAGCTTTCAACTATGTTCAGAGCTACATCACAAAGGCCACCATGTGGTGGACAAGAGCACATCCTTCCAGGTGGAAAGCGATGCCTCTGACATAGCTCTGACCATGAGCCTTCACCAGGCGGGCAGGATGGTTGCCTTTTTGTCCCACACGCTACAAGGCCACAAACTTCGGAACCCATCAGTGGAGAAAGAGGCTCAAGCCATTGTAGAAGCCATCAGGGACTGGAGGCATTACCTGGCCAGCAGAAAATTTACACTGCTCACCGACCAGTGATTAGTGGCATTCATGTTTAATAACCCAAAAAGGGGTAAAATAAAGAATGATAAGATCACCAGGGGGAGAATCAAACTCTCCACCTATAATTATGATAAAGTTTACAGGCCAGGTCCTCTCAATGAACCTCCAGATGCCCTGACATCACTCAGGGCCTGCAGCACCATGTGTAATCCATGGGGGCTGCCATCTTGGGCACCATCTTTGGGACCCAGCAGTGCCGCGTGCAGGCCCTGGGGCTGCCATTTTAGACACCGCCGCTGCCCACATCAATGATGTGCGGTGACCTGACACTGGCCTCCATTACACTCTACCAGGACAGTCCACATCAACTCGCCAGGACATTCAAGTAAACGGCCACATGACGAGTTGCTTATTCGATAGTGAGAGCTTCATCCATCTGGACACAATGCAGTGTTTTTCTCTCACAGTACTGCTGGTGAACCAGAAGGTCTCCTTGGCATCCAGGTCGGACACAGCGGACGTCCGGGGCTTTGCATAGTGACTCTAACAGTGCGGGGCTACTGAATACAAGGGCTTTTGACTGATGGTAATGTTGCAGCTCTGCACTGCTGTGCGGTTGGGACTGGATTTTCAATGTCATCTTAAAAGCGTGAAGATGAAGTTCGATTGGCCCCATTCACCCCTCACTGTATGTAACCGATAGCTTTCAAACCGGCAACCCTATCACTCACCACACATGACTTGCGGGCTTGCCACACTCAAAATTGCCCACCCCATCGCTATTTGCCAACCTCACTTCCAACTGTCAATCCATTGCCACTAAAAGTAGGTAATACAGTGCCAGGGACAGGGCATTCATCTGAGCAGAGGAACAGCACTTACTCAAGGGTGGGGGGGGTGGTTATTGAACCCAACACTAGTCCTTGGAGAGCTCAGGTAGTGGTACTACGGAATGGGGAAAAGAATAGGATGGTCATCAACAACAGTCAGACCATCCACAAATACATGCAATTGGATGCATATCCCCTCCCATATATCGCTGACATGGCCAACCAAATGGCCCAGTATCAGGTCTTTTTGACCACTGATCTGAAATCGGCATATCATCAAATCCCCATGCACCCAGAGGACTGCCAGTATATGGCATTCAAGGTGGACGACACCAAAAGAGGACAAAGGGATTAATCAAGAGAGCAAAAATAAATTACGAAAGTAAGCTTGCGGCAAATATAAAAACCGACTGCAAAAGCTTTTATAAATATGTCAAGAGGAAAAGATTGGTGAAATCCAGAATAGGTCCTTTGCAGTCGGAATCAGGGGAATATATAATTTTTCTTCTTTGGCTTGGCTTCGTGGACGAAGATTTATGGAGGGGGTAAAAGTCCACGTCAGCTGCAGGCTCGTTTGTGGCTGACAAGTCCGATGCGGGACAGGCAGACACGGTTGCAGCGGCTGCAGGGGAAAATTGGTTGGTTGGGGTTGGGTGTTGGGTTTTTCCTCCTTTGCCTTTTGTCAGTGAGGTGGGCTCTGCGGTCTTCTTCAAAGGAGGTTGCTGCCCGCCAAACTGTGAGGCGCCAAGATGCACGGTTTGAGGCGAATGTGGCAGGCACCAAGAGATTTCTTTAGGCAGTCCTTGAATAAGGAAATGGCAGACCAATTAAATTCTTACTTTAGTTCTGTTTTTACAAGAGAGGATACAAATAACCTCCCAAGGATGTTGGGAAACATAGAGACTAATGCAAGGGAGGAACTGAAAGAAATCAGTATCTCTAAGGACATGGTCTTGGGGAAATTGATGGGATTGAAGGCAGATAAATCCCAAGGGCCCAATAATCTACATCCTAGGGTACTCAAGGAAGTGGCCATTCAGATAGCAGATGCTTTAAGAATTATTTTCCAGAACTCGATAGACTCAGGATCAGTACCTATGGATTGGAGGGTAGCTAATGTTACCCCACTATTTAAAAAGGGGGGTAGAGAAAAAGCAGGGAATTATCGGCCGGTGAGCCTTACATCAGTAGTGGGCAAAATGATGGAATCCATTATTAAGGATGTAATAGCGGAGCATATGACTAGCAGAGAAGGGATTGGACGGAGTCAACATGGATTTACAAAAGGTAAATTGTGCTTGACAAATCTATTGGAATTCTTTGAGATGGTGACAGGTAAAATAGATGGGGGAGAGCCAGTGGATGTGGTGTACCTGGACTTCCAAAAGGCCTTCGATAAGGACCCGCATAAACGACTGGCTTCCAAAATCAAGGCTCATGGGATTGGGGGCAAAGTATTGATGTGGATTGAAGACAGAGAGTTGGGATAAATGGCTCGTTTTCTGAGTGGCAGGCGGTGACCAGTGGGGTGCCACAGGGATCTGTACTGGGACCCCAGCTGTTCACAATTTACATTAATGATCTGGATGAGGGGATTGGATGTAATATCTCCAAATGTGCAGATGACACTAAGCTAGGAGGGGTTGTGTGCACGGAAGAGGGGGGTCAGGAAGCTCCAGTGTGATTTGGATCAATTGAGGGACTGGGTAGATACATAGCAAATGCACTACAATGTGGATAAATGTGAGGTTATCCACTTTGGTAATACAAACCGGAGGGCAGATTACTATTTGAATGGCAATAGATTAAGAGATGGGGAAGTGCAGAGAGACCTAGGGGTACTTGTACACCAGTCTCTGAAGGCGAGCATGCAGGTACAGCAGGCGGTTAAAAAGGCAAATGGTATGTTGGCCTTCATATCAAGAGGGTTTGAGTATAGGAACAAGGATACCTTACTGCAGCTGTACAGGGCCTTGGTGAGACCCCACCTGGAGTATTGTGTGCAGTTTTGGTCACCTTATCTCAGGAAGGATGTTCTTGCAATGGAGGGAGTGCAGAGATACCTGGAATGGCAGGAATGACTTATGAGGAAAGATTGCGCAAATTGGGATTGTACTCGCTGGAGTTTAGAAGATTGAGAGGGGATCTCATAGAGACATATAAAATTCTGGCAGGACTGGACAGAATGGATGCAGATGGGATGTTTCCAAGGATGGGAAAATCCAGAACCCGGGGCCATGGTTTGAGGATAATAGGCAAACCATTTAGGGTGGTGCCAAAGGATTGGAGGGTGGCGCATGTGGTTCCTCTGTTTAAGAAAGGTTCCAAATGCAAACCTGGGAATTATAGGCCTGTAAGTCTGACGTCTGTGGTGGGCAAGTTGATGGAAAGTGTTCTGAGGGATGCTATTTACGAATTTTTGGAGGTACAGGGATTGATAGGGAGTAATCAGCATGGTTTTGTCAGGGGTAGATCATGCTTGACAAACCTGATTGAGTTCTTCGAGGGGGTTACAAAAAAGATTGAAGGGAAAGCTGTGGATGTTGTCTATTTGGACTTTAGAAAAGCTTTTGACAAAGTTCCCCACAGGAGGTTAGGAAAAATGGTGGAGGCATTAGGTATAAATAAAGAGGTAGTGAAATGGATTCAGCAGTGGTTAGATGGGAGGTGTCAGAGAGTAGTGGTAGAAAATTGTTTGTCCAATTGGAGGCTGGTGACTAGTGGAGTTCCTCAGGGATCGGTCCTGGGTCCACTATTATTTGTTATATATATTAACGATCTGGATGTAGGGGTGGAGAATTGGATAAGCAAGTTTGCGGATGACACAAAGATTGGTGGTGTTGTGGACAGTGAGGTAGATTACCGTAGATTAAAAGGTGATTTAGGAAGGCTGGAGGTGTGGGCTGAGAAATGGCTGAGGGAATTTAATACAGATAAATGTGAGGTGCTACATTTTGGAAAGGCAAATTTAAATAGGTCATATGCATTAAATGGTAAACAATTGAGGAGAGCAGAGCAACAAAGGGATTTAGGAGTTATGGTAAATTGTACCCTCAAGGCTGATACTCAGGTAGATGGTCTGGTGAAGAAGGCATTTGGAATGTTGGCCTTCATAAATCGGAGTATTGAATTCAAGAGTAGGGAGGTTATGATGAAATTGTACAAGGCATTGGTGAGGCCAAATTTGGAGTACTGTGTACAGTTTTGGTCACCAAATTATAGGAAAGATATAAACAAAATAGAGAGCGTGCAGAGAAGGTTCACGAGAATGTTGACAGGATTTCAGGGTCTGAGTTACAGGGAAAGGTTGTGCAGACTGGGGCTTTTTTCTCTGGAGCGTAGAAGATTGAGAGGGGACTTGATCGAGGTGTTTAAGATTTTAAAGGGACAGAGTAAATGTGGATAGGCTTTTTCAATTAAGAAAGGGGGAGATTCAAACTAGAGGACATGGTTTAAGATTGAAGGGGGAAAATTATAAGGGGAACATGAGGGGAAATTTCTTTACGCAGAGGGTGGTGGGATGTGGAATGAACTTCCGGCAGACGTGGTCGAGGCGGGATCATTGGTTACATTTAAGGAAAGACTGGATCGTTACATGGATAGGAGGGGACTAGAGGGGTATGGACTGGGTGCTGGTCAGTGGGACTAGGAGGGTGGGGATTTGCTACGGCATGGACTAGTAGGGCCGAACTGGCCTGTTCTGTGCTGTAAGTGGTTATATGGTTATATGGTTATATGGAGATGAGGAGGGATTTCTTTACCCAGAGGGTGGTGAATCTGTGGAATTCATTGCCACAGAGGGTAGTAGAGGCAGGTTCATTAAATATATTTAAGAGGGAATTAGATCTATTTCTTCAGTATAAGGGTATTAAAGGTTATGGAGAGAAGGCGGGGACGGGGTACTGAACTTTAAGATCAGCCATGATCTCGTTGAATGGCGGAGCAGGCTCGAAGGGTCGAATGACCTACTCCTGCTCCTATCTTCTATGTTTCTATGGGTGCTTTTTGGTGTCACAAAAGGTGTATCGGTTTTCCAGCGGGAGATGAACTGGATGGTGGACCAGTTTGTGTTGTGGGCTACCTTTCCATACCTCAATAACGTCACCATCTGTGGCTACAACCTGCAGGACCATGACACCAATCTCCAGAAGTTTCTCGAAACAGCCAAGCTCCTTAACCTCACATATAACAAGGCCAAGTGCGTGTTCTGCACAACTTGCCTGGCCATCCTTGGCTGTGTGGTGGAGAATGGAGTCATCAACCTGGACCCTGATCACCTGCGGGCACTCCTGGAGCTTCCCCTCCCACACAGCCTCAAGGCCCTGGAGAGGTGCCTCTGGTTCTTTTCTTATTATGCTCAGTGGGTTCCCAATTATGCGGACAAGGCCTCCCCCCTCATCAAATCCACATCCTTCCCCCTGGCGACGGAGGCCCATGCTGCCTTCAGTCACATTAAGGCAGATATTTTCAAGGCCACAATGCATGCTGTGGATGTATCCACCCCGTTCCAGGTGGAAAGTGATGTGTCAGACTTCACCCTGGCAACCACCCTTAACCAAGCAGTCAGGCCAGTCGCATTTTTTTTCACGTAACCTGCAGGGCCCCAAGATTCGACATTCCTTGGTCTAGAAGGAGGCCTAGGCCATTGTTGAGGCAGTGCGGCACTGATGTCATTACCTGGCTGGTAAGAGATTCAACCTGCTGACTGATCAATGCACCATTGCATTCATGTTTAACAATCAGCAGTGGGGTAAAATCAAAGATGACAAAATTCTGAGATGGAGGATTGAACTGTCCACTTATAATTACGATATCTTGTACCGGCTGGGGAAACTTCATGAGCTACCAGAAACCCTGTCCCGTGGGACCTGTGCCAGCGCACAGATCGACCGGCTACAAAACCTCCACAACAATCAGTTACGAGCTCGAAGGACCACGAAATCCAAGCAGCAATAGGCATTCACCAAGACAAGTAGTTTCTAAAACAAAAGTTGTTTTTAAGCAACTTTAAACATGAAAGTAGAATCAAACTTTAACTTCTCTCTATACTTAACTAACCCAAATGAACACCCTTCTAATTCTAAGTGCAGATGCATGTAATGTGTGTGTAAATTTAAGAAAAGTTATTTGGTTCACAGTTCAATCTCATTTCTCCTTCTTCCAAGTTCTCTGGATTCAGGCAATTCTTATTCTGTGCACAGAATTTAACATGTATAAAGATCAGCAGGCTTTGGTGCTCGAAATGTAAATATTTACTGCTCAGGAAGGTTCTTGTAGGGTTTGCAGAGAAAGATTTGTTGTTCCAGGATTTCCATAACTAAGGTACCACCATTAGTCACCTCAATGTCTCGCTGATTAAACTTGCCAGGGTTTTCCAGATGGTAACCTCTTTCTTTCAGGCTTCTACAGAGTTCCTTTCTGTTCCACTTATTCCAAGAGAAACATCAGACAGATAGCACTTCCAGCCATCCGCCGCTCTGGAGCTTTTCATCAGTTTCAACCAGCTTCCTGGCTTGCCCTGTTCAGCTGCTTTCAGTGTCACCCACACAAGCTGAGAGAGCTTGTTGAACTTTTCTTCTCTCTCTCTCGCCACCTGAGACTGCCAGAAAGCCCATGTGACTCTCTCACTTGCAAAACCCCCACCTTCTTCAGCAAACCACAGGAGTTCTCCCCATTGGTCAAGCTGTTGTCTTAGGTAAACAAAACCCAGGAGAAACCTTTCTGTGAGCACACTGTAGGTACTTTTTAATAACCAGTTTGTCTCCTCCACACAATGGTCTATTTATTTCATGACATCATTTCAATTAGCACCTACTTGTGAAATTCTCCATAGATCTTGCAATGTTACTGAATATGAATTCTTGAGTCTTTCAAATAAGATCTGTTTTAAAATGTGTGTATGTATGTAACCTACTCTAATTTCACCAAATTCTCCCAAATATTTATCCCCCATTACAGATCTCTGTCACCCTAGGGTTACCAGGTTTTTTCACTTCGTCAAAGCACGCAACCTGCCAAACTCCATCGACAAGATCAGATCCATGACAAAAAACTGCCAGGTCTGCACTGAGTGCAAGCCGCACTTCTACCGACCAGACAGGGAACTATTAATTAAAGCACCCCACCTCTTTGAGTGACTTAGTGTTGATATCAAGGGACCCCTGACCTCCACTGACCACAGTGTGTATTTCCTTAATATCATCAATGAACATTCCTGTTTTCCATTTTCCATCCCCTGCTCAGATATGATGGCCTGCCACAGTCATCATCGCCCTGCGCAGCCTCTTCACTCTATTTGGCTTCCCCAGTTATATCCACAGTGACTGAGGGTCTTACTTTACGAGTGATGAGGTACGCCAGTATCTGTTGGCCAGGGGCATTGCCACGAGCAGGACCACAAGTTACATCTCCCGGAGAATGGGCAAGTGGAAAGGGAGAATGCTATTGTTTGGAAGGTAGTCCTTCTAGCCTTGTGACTTGGGGCCTCCCAGTCCCCCGCTGGGAAAAGGTCCTCGCAGAGGCACTCCACTCTCTCATGTCTCTGCTATGTATTGTCACAAATGCCACAACACATGAATGTATGTTTTCCTTTCCCAGGAAATCTGTGACAGGGACCACATTACCAGCATGGCTGACATCCCCAGGGCCCATCCTACTCAGGAAGCATGTGAGGAGCCATTAGTCTGACCCCCTGGTCGAATGGGTCTATCTCCTCCATGCCAACCCCCAATATGCCTACGACATACCCTGACAGACATGAAGACACCGTCTCTATCAGGCTCCCTCAGGGGCCGTGGAGACCTACTGATGATCACCCCACATCCCCCCTCCATTGAACATACTCGATGCACCTGATCCCTGGTACCCTGCCTCTGCCCTGAAGGACGATACAACAGACTCATCGGCACCTACCCACCAGCACATCACTGATGAGTACGTACAGGCACCCAAGACTGCCCCGGACCCCACCGCTGCACCACAGCCGCAACTGGTACTACGACAGTCCCAGTGAACGATCAGACCACCTAAAAGACTAAACTTGTGACTTTGAATTGTAACCTTGTAAGTTCCACTTCATCCTGTTGGACTTTTTTAAAAACAAGGGGTGCATATGGTAAACCACTGTTATGTATAATCGTCTGGCCAGGCACATCTATTGGCTGATTGTACCTGTGCTGCCTTTCCAAAGGTTCCTGCATAAAGTTACCGTTCACAGCCCCCTCCTAGGTTCAGGACAGTCGAGCAGTGGGGAAGTACCTTGTGTTCTGAAATGAATAAAAGCCCAGGAGTTTCTCTACAACGGTCTATCAAATAAGTTATGGTGCATCAAATTGGTCTCCCTCATTGGGCAGGAAGTGAATGGGTCTCTGTTATGGGGGAGGGAGTGAATGGGCCTTCCTCATTGGGCACGGAGTGAATGGGTCTCTGTCATGGGGCAGTGAGATAGTGGCCTTACCTCATTGGGCAGGGAGTGAATGGGTCTCTGTCATGGGGCAGGGAGTGAATGGATCTCCCTCATTGGGCAATGAGTGAATGGGTCTCCCTCATTGGGCAGGGAGTGAATGGGTCACCCTCATTGGGCCAGTAATGAATGGGTCTCCCTTATTGGACAGGAAGTGAATGGGTCTCCCTCATGGAGCAGGGAGTGAATGGGCCTTCCTCATTTGGCAGGGAGTGAATGGGTCTCTGTCATGGCGCAGGGAGTAAATGGGCCTTCCTCATTGGGCAGGCAGTGAATGGGTCTCCCTCATTGGGCAGGGAGTGAATGGGTCTCTGTCATGGCGCAGGGAGTGAATGGGTCTCCCTCATTGTGCAGGCAGTGAATGGGTCTCCCTCATTGGGCAGGGAGCGAATGGGTCTCTGTCATGGGGCAGCGAGTGAATGGGTCTCTGTCATGGGGCAGGGAGTGAATGGGTCTCTGTTATGGGGCAGGGAGTGAATGGGCTTTCCTCATTGGGCAAAGAGTGAATGGGCCTCCCTCATTGGGCAGGGAGTGAATCGGTCTCTGTCATGTGGCAGGGAGTGAATGCGTCTCTGTCATGGGGCAGGGAGTGAATGGGTCTTTGTCATGGGGCAGGGAGTGAATGGGCCTTCCTTATTGGGCAAGGAGTGAATGGGTCTATGTCATGGGGTAGGGAGGAATGGGTCTCTGTCATGGGGAAGGGAGTGAATGGGTCTCTGTCAAGGGGCAGGGAGTGAATGGGCCTTCCTCATTGGGCAGGGAGTGAATGGATCTCTGTCATGTGGTAGGGAGGAATGGGTCTCTGCCATGGGGAAGGGCGTGAATGGGCATTCCTCATTGGGCAAGGAGTGAATGGGTCTCTGTCATGGGGCAGGGAGTGAATGGGTCTCTGTCATGGGGCAAGGCGTAAATGGGCCTTCCTCATTGGGCAGGGAGTGAATGGGTCTCTGTCATGGGGCAGGGAGTGAATGCGTCTCCCTCATTGGGCAGGGAGTGAATGGGTCTCCCTCATTGGGCAGGGATTGAATGAGTCTCTGTCTTGGGGCAGGGAGTGAATGGGTCTCTGTCATGGCGCAGGAAGTGAATTGGCCTTCCTCATTGGGAAAGGAGTGAATAGGTCTCCCTCATTGGGCAAGGATTGAATGGGTCTCTGTCATGGGGCAGGGAGTGAATGGGTCTCTGTCATGGGGCAGGGAGTGAATGAGTCTCTGTCATGGGGCAGGGAGTGAATGGGCCTTCCTCATTGGGCAGGGAGTGAATGGGTCTCCATCATTGGGCAAGGAGTGAATGGGTCTCTGTCATGGGGCAGGGAGTGAATGTGCCTTCCTCATTGGGCAGAGAGTGAATGGGTCTCTGTCATGGGGCAGGGAGTAAATGAGTCTCTGTCATTGGGCAGGAAATGAATGGGTCTCTGTCATGGGGCAGGGGTGAATGTGTCTCCCTAATTGGGCAGGGAGTGAATGGGTCTCCCTCATTGGGCAGGGAGTGAATGGGTCTCCCTCATTGGGCAGGGAGTGCATGGGTCTCTGTCATGGGGCAGGGAGTGCATCGGCCTTCCTCATTGGGCTAGGAGTGAATGGGCCTTCCTCATTGGGCAGGGAGTGACTGGGTCTGAGGATTGTGCAATCTAGTGGTGTGGGGGCTGTGGAATGGAGGGGCTTACAGAGACAGGGAGGGTGTAGGGGATTGCAGACATTTACAAAGATAGGGATGGGTGTGGAGGGGTTACATTGAAAGGTTGGGGTCTTGGGACCAGAGAGGGCTACAGAGACAGGGAGGGAGTTGGAATGTGATGCGTAGTTGCCAGTTGGGAAGGTTATAAATGCTGGAAGAGGTTATGGATCGGGAAGAGTCAGAGGGTTTCCAGAATTAGGGAGGGTGCAGGTACAAAAGGGAGGTTAAAGAGATCAGGAGATTACAGAGATAGGGTGGGCTGTTGGGAACTGGGGTTTGTGTTAATGGTCCTTGAGAGCTAGTATATGTATGACAGGCAGAAGGGTCTGTTTTTGTGATGTCTGTGACTGTAAGGCAATAATGCAGAACAATACAGGGTAATGATGCCAACTGGAGCAGGAAAAGACATTGTCTGAAGACATAAGCAAATAGTCTGAGTGAAGAAAAGTGTTGATAAAATCAAAGGCTCGTGATATGAATATATTCAGCATTTGTTTCCAGTTGGCTGAGTTGCAGACACAGAGTGAGATTATCTGTGCCCAGTTCAGGATGTTGTTGTCAGGTGGCAGTAGAGTGAGTGTAGCGGTTAGAGCAATCCTGTTACATCTCCAGCAATCAGGATCCAGGTTCGAATCTGGCACTGTCTGTAAGGAGTTTGTATGTTCTCCTCATGTCTGTGTGGGTTTTCCCCGGGAGCTCTGGTTTCCTCCCACCATTCAAAAAATGTATCAGCGCTGTAGGTTAATTGGGCAGCATGGCCCCATGGCCCTAAAGGGCCTGTTACTGTGTGTATTTCTAAATATTAAAAAAAGATACATTTTCAGCTGCAGTTAATGGAAAAAATGTGATATTACATTGGTGCTGAGATCTCCTTGGCCCTGGAGCAGTGTTCTGGTTAGAGTTGTTCAGCAAGGTTCAAGAGCTTGATCCCTGTTGGAAAAATCATTGAGGTGCCGGACTTCAGGCTTCTGTACCCTTGTCCTGAAGGTAGCGGTGAGACTGTATTGTGACCAAGGTGATGGGGTCTTTGTGTTGTTGGCAACCTTTCTGAGGGAGCGTCTCGTGTTGATGCTTTCAGTGGATGGCAGGTGGGAAGCCTTGATGGACTTGGGGAGGTTTGCCATTCTGCATCCTTCTGTGTTCCTGGGCACTTGAGTTTCCAAACCAGATTGAGATGCAACCAGTCACTCCTGTATCCACAGTGCATCTGTAGTTTGAGTGAGTATCTTATGAAAGTACACATCGCTTAAACTCCTTGAAAAGTAGAGGCATTGGTGTGCCCTATTTACAGTTGCCTCAATGTGTTCGTTCAAGGAGTGTTCCTTCGATATATGTATGGCATAAATGTGGGCAAATTTAATCAATGTATAGATTGGACAAATCCAACTGGCAAAGGTAGCCTCAAGTCTGAGTTCCTGGAGAGTGTTCAAAATGGTTTGTGGGCAGCATGTTTGAGGAACCATCCAGGGAGAGACATTCATCCTGAGTGAGAGAACCCGAGACTGATCTTACATGAAGACAGGAGGGCAGAGGTGACTGAACTGTGGATGGGGAGATAGATGAAAGGGTAGACAGCAGATCAGCTCGTGTTTGCAATTGTCACAAAGATTGGTGGTTTTGTAGATAATGAGGAAGGGTGTCTGCGTCGGATGTAGATGCGTTGGGAAGTTGTGTGGAGCATCAATGTCATTTTAATCCCCACAAGTCTGAGTTGCTGCATCTGGGAAGTCAGTGCAAGGTAGGACCTACAGAAAGTGGTTGGATCTGAGGAAGTTTGATGAGCGAAAGCTGGGGGCCCAAGTCCATTATCCCTGAAAGTGGTGATATTAATAGATTCTGATTATCTCTGTCCATCACCCACACATTCCTCCCACTAGCATTTGGAATTTAATGCAGACAAGTGTGAGGTGTTGCATTTTGGAGGGAAAACCAAGAAAGGACGTACACAGTAAATTGTAGTGCACTGAGGAGTGCAGTCTTCTTTGGCTTGGCTTCGCGGACGAAGATTTATGGAGGGGGTAAAAAGTCCACGTCAGCTGCAGGCTCGTTTGTGGCTGACCAGTCCGATGCGGGACAGGCAGACACGATTGCAGCGGTTGCAAGGGAAAATTGGTTGGTTGGGGTTGGGTGTTGGGTTTTTCCTCCTTTGCCTTTTGTCAGTGAGGTGGGCTCTGCGGTCTTCTTCAAAGGAGGCTGCTGCCCGCCAAACTGTGTGGCGCCAAGATGCACGGTTTGAGGCGTTATCAGCCCACTGGCGGTGGTCAATGTGGCAGGCACCAAGAGATTTCTTTAGGCAGTCCTTGTACCTTTTCTTTGGTGCACCTCTGTCACGGTGGCCAGTGGAGAGCTCGCCATATAATACGATCTTGGGAAGGCGATGGTCCTCCATTCTGAACGTACACAGTAAATTGTAGTGCACTGAGGAGTGCAGTAGAGAAGAGGGATCTGGGAATACAGATACATAATTCCCTGAAATGACATCACAGGTGGATAGGGTGGTAAAGAGAGCTTTTGGCATACTGACCTTCATAAATCAAAGTATTGATTATAGGATTTGGGATATTATAGAAAAGTTGTATAAAACATTGGTGAGGCCAAATTGGGTGTATTGTGGCAAGAACTAGTGAGAGTAAATTGAAAAAAGATGTTCAAAGGTGAAAGCACAGACCTAATGTGGAGGAAGTTTAGGAACCACTTGAGCTGGGTTCAGGATAGGTTTGCCTCACTTGGACAAGAAAAGACAGTGGGAAAATGGAAACATGGTTGATGAAACAGGTCAGGCAACTAGTCAAGAGGAAGAAGGAAGTAGGAAACAGGAAGGGCTCATGAAAAGTATATGGTAGCCAGGAAGGAGCTTAAGAAAGGACTTAGGAGAGCTGGAAGGGGGCATGAGAAGGCCTTGGGATATAGGATGAAGGAGAACCCCAAGGTGTTCTATGCATATGTGAAGAACAGAGGATGATGAGAATGAAGATGGGGCTGCTAAAGGATAAAGGAGGCAACATGTGCCTGGAGGTGGAGGAGGTTGGGGAAGTCCTAAATGAATACTTTGCGTCAGTATTCACAAGAGAAAAGGACCTTGATCAGGGTAAGTTCAAAATTGAACAGGTTTGGCCAATGTGGAGATTAAGGAAGAGGAAGTGTTGAATCTTCTTAAAAAGATCAAGATTGATAAGTTCCCAGGGCCGGACGTGATCTGCCCCAGGCTGCTGTGGGAAGTGAGAGAAGAGATAGCTGGGGCAGTAGCTATGATCTTTGAATCCTCTTTGGCCACAGGGAGGATTGGAGAATGACAAATGTAGTCCCCTTGTTTAAAAAAAGGTAATAGGGAGAATCCTGGGAATTATAGACCGGTGAGTCTTGCGTCAGTGGTGTGTAAACTACTGGAGAGGATTGATAAGGATAGGATCTATGAGCATTTGGAGGTCCAGTCTACTCAAGGATAGTCAGCATGGATTTGTGCCTCACGAACCTCATTGAGCTTTGTGAGAAGGTAGTCGGGTGATAGGTATGTAGATTTTATCAAGGCACTTGACAAGGTCCCCCACAATAGACTCACTCATAAATTCATGAGGATCAGTGGAAACTTGGCTGTGTTGATTTTTTTTTTTAATTGGCTTGCAAGTAGAAAGCAGAGAGTAGTAGAGGAAGGAAAGTATTCTTCTGGAGGTCGATGACTAGTGGACGGGACACAGAGATCTGTTCTGGGAGCCCTGCCCTTTGTGATTTTTATAAATGACCTGGATGAAGAGGTGGAAAGATGGGTCAGTAAGTCTGCGGATGACACGAAGGTTAGAGGAGTTGTGGATGAAGCTGAAGGTTGTCGAAGGATACAAGAGGATACAGACAGGATGCAGATTTGGGCAGAAAAGTAGCAGATGGATTTCAATCCAGCTAAGTGTGAGGTGATGCATTTTGGAAGGACAAACCTCAAGGCTGGGTACAAGGTTACCAGTTGGTTACTTGAGTGTGGATAAACTGAGTGACCTTGGGGTCCAAATCCAGAAATTGCTCAAGATTACTGGATAGGTTGATGGGATGTTGGGCTTCGTAATAGGGGAATTGAGTCCAGGAGGAGAGCGGTCATGTTACAACTCCACAAATATCTGGTGAGATCATGCAGTATTGTGTTCAGTTCTGGTCACCTCATTATAGGAAGGATGTAGAAGGTATGGAGAGAGGGCAGAGGAGATTTTCCAGGTTGTTGCCTCAATTGGAAAATAAGTCTTATTAGACAAGATTAGTAGAGCTGGGTGTTTTTTTCATAGAAGAATGAGGGGAGACTTGATAGAGGTCAACAAAATGATGAGAGGCATAGATAGGGTGGACAGCCAGCGCCTTTTCCCAGGGCAGGAATAGCAAACACCAGAGGATATATGTACAAAGTGAAGGGAGGGGAGTTTAGGGGAGACATCAGGGGTAAGTTATGGGAGCCTGAAATGACTTGCCAGGGATGGTGGTGGAAGCTGGAACATTAGGGGCATTTAAGAGACTCTAAGGCAGGCAGATGAATGGAAAAATAGAGGGTTACGGGGTAGGGAGGATTTAGTACTTTTAGGATTATATGGATCAGCACAACATCAAGGGCCAAAGGGCCTGTCCTGTACTGTAGTGTTCTGTGTTAACTACAGGAAAGATGGAGAGGGCAGAGAAGATTGACTAGGATGTTGCCCGGACTTCAGGAACCGAGTTACAGGGAAAGGTGAAACAGGTTGGGTGAGGGTGTGAAGAAGAATGAGGGGAGATTTGATGGAGGTATTTAAAATTATGAGGGGGACAGACAGAGTAAAGGTAGATAGACTTTTCCACTGAGGGTGGGTGAGATACAAACCAGAGGACATGGGTTAAGGGTGAAAGGGGAAAAGTTTACGGAGAACTTCACACAGAGAGAGGTGGGAGTGTGGAAAGATCTGCCAGTTGAAGTGGTGAATGTGGGCTCAATTTGAACATTTAAGAATATGGACAGGTACATGGATGGGAGAGGGATGGAGGGATATGGGAGAATGGGACAAGACAAAAAAATATGGTTCGGCACAGACTAGAAGGGCCGAAGGGTTCTATTTCTATGCTGTAATGTTGTATGGTTTGATTATGCAGATACACCAAAATTCTTCCTTGCTGCAGCCACACAGCATAAGATAAATCAAGTCCAACTGCATAAATTAAATTACCACCAGATGCCTTGAGACACAGAAAGAGATAGGCAATATAAAAGGATAGATTGATAATAATTTACAATTGTAGTTAGCCAATAAGATGTTTCAAGACAGATTTGGCCCCAGAGTAGCTTATGGGGAGAGGTGTGTGTGTGTGTGTGTGTGTGTGTGGGTGTGTGTGTGAGTGCGGGTGGGTGGGTGTGTTTGTGTGAGCGTGTGTGTGTGTGTGTGTGTGTGAGTGTGTGTGTGTGTGAGTGTGTGTGTGTGTGTGTGTGTGTGTGGGTGGGTGTGTGTGGGTGTGACTGTGTGTGTGTGGGTGTGTGTGTGTGCGGGTGGGTGGGTGTGTGTGTGTGCGGGTGGGTGGGTGTGCATGTGTGTGTGGGTGTGTGTGTGCGGGTGGGTGGGTGTGTTTGTGTTTGAGTGTATGTGTGTGCGGGTGTGTGTTTTTGTGTGTGTGGGTGTGTGTGTGTGTGCGGGTGGTGTGAGTGTGTGTGGGAGTGGGTGTGTGTGTGGGTGTGTGTGCGCGGGTGGGTGGGTGTGTGTGTGTGCGGGTGGATTGGTGTGTGTGTGTGTGAGTGTATGTGTGTGTGGGTGTGTGTGTGTGTGTGGGTGTGTGTGTGTGCAGGTGTGTGTGTGTGTGTGTGTGTGCGGGTGGGTGGGTGTGCGTGTGTGAGTGTGTGTGGACTTGAGCAGAGCAGTTCCCATCCTGCGCTGTGATGCATCCGGACAGGATACTGCCTATGGTTCACCTGTAAATGTCCTCGGGGTGATGCCGAGTGGTCTCAGGCTTCAGGAGGTCGAGTAGAGCCCCCTCTCCTGGTTGCAGCATCAACATGTTGGACCAGGACAGGTTAGTGGGATATTTACTCTAGAGAGCATGAAGTTCTTCACCGCTTGACCAAATGTGTTTAGGAAAGTTTCCTTAATCAACTACGGAGAATGGAATACTGGATCTCCGATTAGGGAACCAGACAGGACATTTGACAGAAGTATGTGTGGGGGAACATTTTGGGTCCAGTGATCATAATGCCATTAGTTTCATATTAATTATGGAGAAGGTTGGGTCTGGGCCTTGGGTTGAGATTCTAATTGGAGAAAGGCCAATTTTGAGGAAATGAGAAATGATCTAGAATGTGTGGATTAGGATAGGTTCTTTGCTAGCAAGGATGTGTGAGGTGAACATTTTGAGAGTACAGTTTGCCTTTTCCTGTCAGAAGAGAGAAGTAAAACACTGCTGAGGCTGAATGTCAGCCGAGAGCTCAGTTTTTTTGTCCAATTGGAGGCCGGTGACTAGTGGAGTTCCACAGGGATCGGTCCTGGGTCCACTATTGTTTGTTATATATATTAATGATCTGGAAGTAGGGGTGGAGAATTGGATAAGCAAGTTTGCGGATGATACAAAGATTGGTGGTGTTGTGGACAGTGAGGAAGATTACCGTATATTAAAAGGTGATTTAGGAAGGCTGGAGGTATGGGCTGAGAAATGGCTGATGGAATTTAATACAGATAAGTGTGAGGTGTTACATTTTGGAAAGGCAAATCTAAATAGGTCATATACATTGAATGGTAGACAATTGAGGAGTGCAGAGCAACAAAGGGATTTAGGAGTTGTGGTAAATAGTACCCTCAAGGCTTACCCTCAGGGAGATGGTGTGGTGAAGAAGGCATTTGGAATGTTGGCCTTCATAAATCGGAGTATTGAATTCAAGAGTAGGGAGGTTATGATGAAATTGTACAAGGCATTGGTGAGGCCAAATTTGGAGTACTGTGTACAGTTTTGGTCACCAAATTATAGGAAAGATATAAACAAAATAGAGAGCGTGCAGAGAAGGTTCACGAGAATGTTGACAGGATTTCAAGGTTTGAGTTACAGGGAAAGGTTGTGCAGACTGGGGCTTTTTTCTCTGGAGCGTAGAAGATTGAGGGGGGACTTGATAGAGGTGTTTAAGATTTTAAAAGGGACAGACAGAGTAAACGTGGATAGGCTTTTTCAATTAAGAGTGGGGGAGATTCAAACTAGAGTGCATGGTTTAAGATTGAAGGGGGAAAATTATAAAGGGAGCGTGAGGGGAAATTTCTTTACGCAAAAGGGTGGTAGGGATGTGGAATGAGCTTCCGGCAGACGTAGATGAGGCGGGATCATTGGTTACATTTAAGGAAAGACTAAATAGTTACATGGAGAGGAGAGGACTAGAGGGGTATGGACCAGGTGCTGGTCAGTGGGACTAGGAGGGTGGGGATTTGCTACGGCATGGACTAGTAGGGCCGAACTGGCCTGTTCTGTGCTGTAAGTGGTTATATGGTTATATGGATGGAGACACAGAGTGGTCTTGGCCTGCTCTTGCTCCGCAGTCCTGTTGTTCTGCTCCAATATCATCCCATGTGAAGGGTGGGATGGTTGGTGTAGTGGTTAGCGCAACACCTTTACAGTACCAGCGGTCGGGACTGGGGTTTGAATCCTGCGTTGTCTGTGTGGAGTTTGTACGTTCTCCCCACGTCTGCGTGGGTTTTCCCCAGGGGCTCCGGTTTCCTCCCACCATACGAAATGTACCAGAGATGTAGTTTAATGGGGTGTAATTGGGCACCACGGACTTGTGGGCCGAAGTGGCCTGTTACCATGCTGTATGTCTAAATTTAAATTTTAAAATTAATAAAAAAAACTTTTCTCCAGATCTGGGATCCAGAGGATGATAGATTCCTGGCACCAGATGATGGTCTGTGGACTTTGTCTGTTTGGAGCAGAACAAATCCAGGGCTCCTGTTCCTGTCCTTGGACATGGCCAAATTTGTGTAACCTCATCTCTATTTCCCAGTCACCTTCCACACCTCGTTGATCAGAGGCACAGATTCACTATGGCTCTACCAGAAATGTGTGACCCACCATTTTCCAGCAGGAACCCCATGTTCCAGATTCTCCCACCAGCATACAGCCTCTCCATACCAACCAGTCAGGAAACCGTGAAGTCTCAGAATTCAGAGTTTGCAAGGTTGGCCACCTATGGCTTTTCTCGTTGAAGCATTGGAAGATGAGAGGTGACTTAATAGAGGTATATAAGATTTAGAGAGGCATAAATAGGGTGGACAGCCAGCCAGCGCCTTTTTCCCAGGGTGACAGTAGAAAATACCAAAGGACATCTGTATAAGGTGAAAGGGAGGAACGTTTAAGGGAAACATCAGAGGTAGGTTTTTTTTTCATGGAGAATGTTGGGGGCCTGGAATGCATTGCCAGGGGTGGTGGAGGCTGGAACAATAGGGACATTTAAAAGACTTGTAGATAGGTCCATGGATGTAAGAAAAATAGAAGGTTATTGGTGTGTGGTTGTGAAAAATTAGATTGTTACAGGGTAGGTTTACATTGGTCAGCACAACATCGTAGACCAGTAGGGTCTGTTCGGTGACCCGGTTAGAGGAGAGAAATGGGGCATTGGGTACATTGTGTGTCCCGGGAGGAGGGAGAGGTGGGCACTGGAGACTGGGTGTGCCAGAGAGAGGAGAAGGGAGAAGTGGAACATGGTATCCTGGAGAGAGGAGGGATGGGATAGGGTGTACTGGAGAGGGGGAAATAGGGTGTCCTGGGGAGAGGAGGGAACAGGGTGTCCCAGGGAGTGAGGGGATGGGACAGGGTGTCCTGGGGGTGGGGAGATCACAAGGGACTGGGTGTCCCAGGGAGAGGAGAAGGGAGAAGTGGAATATGGATTCCCGGAGAGAGGAGGGATGGGACAGGGTGTCCTGGGGTGGGGGGGGGGGATCACAAAGGACTGGGTGTCCCAGTGGGAGGAGGGGGGAACGGGGTGTTCTGGGGGGGGGGAAAGAGGAGGGGAGAATATTTAAAGGAATTGATGATGCGAGGGAGTTAAAACCATAAAACATTACACCACAGAAACAGGCCCCTTCAGCCCTTCTAGTCTGTGCTGAACCATTATTCTGCCTAGTCCCACTGACCTGCACCCAGTCTATAATCCCTCCATACCTTTCCCATCAATGTACCTGTCCAAATTCTTAAATATTAAAAATGAGCCCACTTTCACCACTTCAGCTGGCAGCTCGTTCCACACTCCCATCACTCCCTGTGTGAAGAAGTTCCCCCTCATGTTCCCTCTAAACTTTTCCCCTTTCACCCTTAACCTCTGGTTTGTATCTCACCCACCCTCAATGGAAAAAGCCTGTCTGTCTCCCTCATAATTTTAAATACCTCGATCAAATCTCCCCTCATTCTTCTACGCTCCAGGGAATAAAGTCCTAACCTGTTTAACCTTTCCCTGTAACTCAGTTCCTGAAGTCTGGGCAACATCCTAGTAAATCTTCTCTGCACTCTTTCTATCTTACTTCTATCCTTCCTGTAGTTTGGTGTCTGAAACTGCACACAATTCTCCAAATTTGGCCTCACCAATGTCTTACACAACTTTACTATAATATCCCAATATGACATAAACTCTCTTGTCAACCCTGTCCACCTGTGATACCACTTTCAGGTAATTATGTATCTGTATTCCCTGATCCCTCCTCAGTGTCCAACCATTCTTGGTTTGTCCCTTCCAAAAGACAACACCTCACATTTGTCTGTGGTGCTGCCTTTACACCTGACTCCGTGTCACAGAGATTGAAGCAGGACCTGATTCCCCAGAAATCCTTGTCTCAGCGAGTTTGCTCCGTGTGATGTGAGGTTTGTTGATGAATGTGAGAATCATTGCTGCTTCTGTACTAACACAGTCGGCGCCTCGCTCTGCTCACTGTCTGACGGCCAATTATTTCGGAATCTGAGCACCGATTTTAACGATCCCCGTGAGCTGTCTCAGCTGAGGAACATTTGCCCAGATAGTGCTGAATACAGAGACAAAACTACCTCCCAGCTCCCGAGACCCCGGCTGGATCCCAACCTCCTGCGCTGACTGCATGGAGTCTGCATGTTCTCCCTGTGACTGCTTGATTACTACAGGTTGCTCCAGTTTGCTTCATCTATCCTGGGATGGAGGGTCAGAGTCAGGGGTCAGTGCAGGAGTGAGGGTCAGAGTGAGGGGTCAGTGCAGGACCGAGGGTCAGAGGGAGGGGTCAGTGCAGGAGTGAGGGGTCAGAGTAAGGGGTCAGTGCGGGAGTGAGGGTCAGAGTGAGGGGTCAGTGTGGGAGCGAGGGTCAGAGTGAGGGGTCAGTGCAGGAGTGAGGGTCAGAGTAAGGGGTCAGTGCAGGAGTGAGGGGTCAGTGTGGGAGTGAGGGTCAGAGGGGTTGGTGCGGGAGTGAGGGGTTGGTGTGGGGGTGAGGGGTCAGTGCAGGAGTGAGGGTCAGAATGAGGGGTCGGTGGGGGAGTGAAGGTCGAAGTGAGGGGTCAGTGTGAGAGTGAGGGGCATTTGTTTAAGAGGGGTCACCTACAGCGAGAGGTGTTCTCTGGAATTTTCTCCCTTGGAGGTTTAAATTTTTTAATATTTAGACATACAGCCCTGTGAAAGGCCAATTCAGCCCTACGAGTCTGTGCCTCAGAATGTACACCCTATTAACCGACATCCTGGTACGTTTTTGAAGGTAGGAGTGATGCCCCATCAATGACTCAATTGAGTGAAGTTGAGCAAAACTGACAGGCTTTTATTCACAACAGAATGAAGGCACATCCCTGCTGCTCAACTGTCCCGAACTGAGGAGGGGGCGGAGGGACAGTCACCTTTATTCAGGAGCCTATGGGAGGGGCCACAGGTATAATCAGCCAATGGACAGAAAAATATATACATCCAGAGGTTAACCACAGGGAGGAAACAGGAGCCCCTGAAAAAAACCCAGGCAGACACAGGGAGAAAGTACAAACTCCTCACAGACAGTGTGGAATTCGATCCCAGGTCCAAAAGCGGTCCAGATCGCTGGCGCTGTAAAGGTGTTGCACTAACGACTACACCAACTGTGTCCCACACCCCTTCCCCCTCTTCTGGAACCCCAGTCTCTAAGTTCCATGAGAACTGAGGTTGAAGGATTTCCAGAATGAAGGGATCAGGGAATATGGTAATGGGTTGGGTGGAATATTGACCATGAGACGCTGGGCAGAGGAGGATCAACGAGGTGATTTGACCTTCTGCTCCTCATTCTTTTTGTCTGGAGAGAATTGTTTTTGCATCAGATTGGAGAAAGCCAGGAGCCCGTCCATCATTGGGAACCAACCTCTGTCCCAGTTAGGAGGAGAACACGACTGGCCACTGTCCCCGACTCTGCAGTTTATTATTCATCCTACTAAATATTTCAGTGATGTGTAGCTATTTATAGACAGACAGCATACATCGTTCTTCAACAGGCCAGTGACGGAATTACCCAGCTGTCTAACAGCCCACATAGAGTGTGGGGCAGTGGAGCATGCAGGGTTTTATTCAGATTTATCCCTGACAAAATGAGAGAGTGTGGATCTACCTTGATATCAGGAGTGTGAACAGGGAGGTTCACTCTATGTCCCACCACGGGAGTGTGTGAAGGGACGGTGTGGAGGGAGCTTCACTCTGTGTCCCACCACGGGAGTGTGTGAAGGGACGGTGTGGAGGGAGCTTCACTCTGTGTCCCACCACGGGAGTGTGTGATGGGACGGTGTGGAGGGAGCTTCACTCTGTGTCTGACCCTGGGAGTGTGTTAAGGGACGGTGTGGAGGGAGCTTCACTCTGGGTCTGACCCTGGGAGTTTGTGATGGGACGGTGCGGAGGGAGCTTCACTCTATGTCCCACCACGGGAGTGTGTGAAGGGACGGTGTGGAGGGAGCTTCATTCTGTGTCTGACCCTGGGAGTGTGTGAGGGGACGGTGTGGAGGGAGCTTCTCTCTGGATCTGACCCTGGGAATGTGTGATGGGACGGTGCGGAGGGAGCTTCACTCTATGTCCCACCACGGGAGTGTGTGAAGGGACGGTGTGGAGGGAGCTTCACTCTGTGTCCCACCACGGGAGTGTGTGATGGGACGGTGTGGAGGGAGCTTCACTCTATGTCCCACCACGGGAGTGTGTGAAGGGACGGTGTGGAGGGAGCTTCACTCTGTGTCCCACCACGGGAGTGTGTGAAGGGACGGTGTGGAGGGAACTTCACTCTATGTCCCACCACGGGAGTGTGTGATGGGACGGTGTGGAGGGAGCTTCACTCTGTGTCTGACCCCGGGAGTGTGTGATGGGACGGTGTGGAGGGAGCTTCACTCTATGTCCCACCACGGGAGTGTGTGAAGGGACGGTGTGGAGGGAGCTTCACTCTGTGTCCCACCACGGGAGTGTGTGAAGGGACGGTGTGGAGGGAGCTTTACTCTATGTCCCACCACGGGAGTGTTTGAAGGGACGGTGTGGAGGGAGCTTCACTCTATGTCCCACCACGGGAGTGTGTGAAGGGATGGTGTGGAGGGAGCTTCACTCTATGTCCCACCACAGGAGTGTGTGAAGGGACGGTGTGGAGGGAGCTTCACTCTGTGTCTGACCCTGGCAGTGTGTGATGGGACGGTGTGGAGGGAGCTTCACTCTGTGTCTGACCCTGGGAGTGTGTGATGGGACGGTGCAGAGGGAGCTTCACTCTCTGTCTGACCCCGGGAATGTGTGATGGGATGGTGTGGAGAGTGATTCACTCTATGTCTTACCCCAGGAGTGTGTGATGGGATGGTATGAAGGGGGCTTCACTCTGTATCTGACCCTGCGAGTGTGATGGGACAGTGTGGAGGGAGCTTCATTCTGTGTCTGTGTAGAAGGGAAGGGCAGAAAAATGTAAGGATGCTAGGGAGCTTCTGTTGTAGAAAATAAATTGATGCAAGTTTGTTAGCATTAATAGACAAAGGAGTATTGCCGGACATTATGTTATCGAAACTGCAAGACCCACCTTAACTGAAACTGTGTCCTCAGCTACAAAGATACGTAACCTCACCTGCTTAGTTGACTACAAAGACATATTGTAAAAGACCTAATGAGATGTAACCAGGGGATGCTCTGAGCCAAGACCACTGCATGTAGTGATGAAGTCAACCTTGAAAACACTATTTACAGTGAATGAAACTCTGCATTGATTGAGTGGGTAGCTACTCTTCCTTCATGGACCCCACTCCCGCTACTGGTATGCAATAAAGGTTGCTTGTGTAGCTCATTTGTTCTGCTGTTGTTTTATCCTGAGGAGATACTACACTGGTTGACTTTAACATTGGCGTAGTCGGCAGGATCTTGCTGGGACCATCAGGACAACTTGGACTGAGTAAGCGGTACATGGAGTTCGAGAAGCCAGAGGGAGAAAAACAAAAGCGCATTCAGATCCCTTGAATCTGACTCCTGCCCCGGCTTCTGGAAGCATTGAGGTCCCTCTTCAGAGGTAGACCCCACATCCTAGCAAGATCAACAAAGAGCCTAAAGAGAATCCATGGAGGATACACAGGTTAGTGCCTGGGGCTGGAATAAATTTTAATTAGGACAGCGGCCCTAGTTTCTTGCATAAAATAAAGATTAGATCTGCAGCAATACGGGACAGGCAAGTAATAGGTTAATGCCTGAGAGCTGGGGTAAATTTTAATTTGGACAGCAGCATTATAACATCATGGGTCAGGCAGTGGACAAGAGTGAAGGGCAACAAATGTATTATTTGCACCCGAAACACCAGAAAGAATACTGAAAACTGTCAGATGCATTAACGAAAAGTTTAGGCTATGAGGGATGGCTGGTTGGTGGCATGGGGGCCATAAGGGAGATAGAGATAGCAAAAGTCATTTTGGGAAAAGAACTCAGGGATAAAGTGGAAGAACTGGATAGGAGAATGGAAGGAAAGGCAAAGGACAAAACATATTAGTTGGAGGGACAATGCATGTAAGAGGGATAGAGATATGTGCAAAGGAGGGTGCCCCCAAGGATTGGGAGGTTTTAAAAGCTGAGTATGAGTGGCACGATAACCAGGGGGAAAAGCGAATAATGATGAATGTAAGACGCAGCAGGTTTCCCCATTAAGTTCTTCCTCAAGCCGGTACCAGGGACAACAGCCTGGAAGTGTGTGATGGGATGGTGTGGAAGGAGCTTCACTCTGTGTCTGACCCCAGGAGTCTGTGATGGGACGGTGTGGAGGGAGCTTCACTCTGTGTCTGAACCCTGGAGTGTGTGATGGGATGGTGTGGTGGGAGCTTCACTCTGTGTCTGACCCCAGGAGTGTGATGGGATGGTGAAGAGGGAGCTTCACTCTGTGTCTGACCCCAGGAATGTGTGGTGGGCTGGTGCGGAAGGAGCTTCACTCTGTGTCTGACCCCGGGAGTTTGTGATGGGACGGTGCGGAGGGAGCTTCACTCTGTGTCTGACCCTGGGAGTGTGTGATGGGACGGTGCGGAAGGAGCTTCACTCTGTGTCTGACCCTGGGAGTGTGTGATGGGACGGTGCGTAAGGAGCTTCACTCTGTGTCTGACCCCGGGAGTGTGTGATGGGACGGTGCGGAGGGAGCTTCACTCTGTGTCTGACCACGGGAATGTGTGATGGGACAGTGTAGAGAGAGCTTCACTCTGTGTCTTTCCCCGGGAGTGTGTGATGGGACGGTGCAGAGGGAGCTTCTCTCTGTGTCTGACCCCGGGAGTGTGTGATGGGACGGTGTGGAGAGAGATTCACTCTGTGTCTGACCCCGGGAGTGTGTGATGGGACAGTGTAGAGAGAGATTCACTCTGTGTCTTTCCCCGGGAGTGTGTGATGGGACGGTGCAGAGGGAGCTTCTCTCTGTGTCTGACCCCGGGAGTGTGTGATGGGACGGTGTGGAGAGAGATTCACTCTGTGTCTGACCCCGTGAGTGTGTGATGGGACAGTGTAGAGAGAGCTTCACTCTGTGTCTTTCCCCGGGAGTGTGTGATGGGACGGTGCAGAGGGAGCTTCTCTCTGTGTCTGACCCCGGGAGTGTGTGATGGGACGGTGTGGAGAGAGATTCACTCTGTGTCTGACCCCGGGAGTGTGTGATGGGACAGTGTAGAGAGAGATTCACTCTGTGTCTTTCCCCGGGAGTGTGTGATGGGACGGTGCAGAGGGAGCTTCTCTCTGTGTCTGACCCCGGGAGTGTGTGATGGGACGGTGTGGAGAGAGATTCACTCTGTTTCTGACCCCGGAAGTGTGTGATGGGACAGTGTAGAGAGAGCTTCACTCTGTGTCTTTCCCCGGGAGTGTGTGATGGGACGGTGCAGAGGGAGCTTCTCTCTGTGTCTGACCCCGGGAGTGTGTGATGGGACGGTGTGGAGAGAGATTCACTCTGTGTCTGACCCCGGGAGTGTGTGATGGGAAGGTGCAGAGGGAGCTTCTCTCTGTGTCTGACCCTGGGAATGTGTGATGAGGCAGTGTAGAGAGAGCTGTACAGAGTGAAGCTCCCTCTGCACCGTCCCATCACACACTCTGCCGATTTTCCTCATTAAGGGGCAGCAGAGTTGGTGTAGCGGTCAGTGCATCACCTTTACAGCACTCGTGATTGGGACCGGGATTCGAATCCTGCGCTGTCTGTAAGGAGTTTGTATGTTCTCGCAGCGTCTGTGTGGCTTTTCCCCAGGAGCTCCGGTTTCCTTCCACTGTTGGTGGCACAGACTGGTGGGCTGAAAGGACCTGTTTCTGTGCTGTACGTCTTAATTATAATTGATACATTTATGTATCATTATCAACAAAGAATCACTCAAAGTAAAAAACAATCAACCACTACTGGTTCCAGAAACCCTTAAGGGCATTTGTTGACACTGCACTACTTGCCCTGGGACACTGACACAGACAACATTGGAAGAGAGGCAGACAGAGGGCTCAGGCAGAACCCTCAACTGTCCACAGCTTGGCCCTGCAACACCCTTCAGCCCAGCTCCGCAATGTAAAGGGGCGGAGATACTCCTGCAGAGAGAAATCACATCTCTACCCACATGAGACTCCTCACTGCCAGAAAACAGAAGACCACCCCGGACGGCAGACTTGGGCAAGGAAACAGCCCACATTGATGATTCTGCGCAGAATGAGAGAGTGTCTGTCAGAATCAGTTCAATTCATGTGGGACTAGCTGCCCAGTAAGGTTTATGGGACCAGGTAAAGTAGTACATGGATTAGACAGTCAGAGATGTCCTCATTCACGAAGTCAAAACTAAGATCAGGAGCACAGGGCTGGTGTGACTAAAACTTGAAACACTCAGAGAAGGACTGCACCCTATCACACAGCATGGAGCTAGTCCACTCCCTCCAAACACTCACACTGCATGGAGCTCGTCCACTCCCTCCAAACACTCACACAGCATGGAGCTAGTCCACTCCCTCCAAACACTCACACTGCGTGGAGCTCGTCCACTCCCTCCAAACACTCACACTGCACAGAGATAGTCACCTCCCTCCAAACACTCACACTGCACGGAGATAGTCACCTCCCTCCAAACACTCACACTGCACGGAGCTCATCCACTCCCTCCAAACACTCACACTGCATGGAGCTAGTCCACTCCCACCAAACAGTCACACTGCATGGAGCTAGTCCACTCCCTCCAAACACTCACACAGCATGGAGCTAGTCCACTCCCTCCAAACACTCACACTGCATGGAGCTCGTCCACTCCCTCCAAACACTCACACAGCATGGAGCTAGTCCACTCCCTCCAAACACTCACACTGCGTGGAGCTCGTCCACTCCCTCCAAACACTCACACTGCACAGAGATAGTCACCTCCCTCCAAACACTCACACTGCACGGAGATAGTCACCTCCCTCCAAACACTCACACTGCACGGAGCTCATCCACTCCCTCCAAACACTCACACTGCATGGAGCTAGTCCACTCCCACCAAACACTCACACTGCATGGAGCTAGTCCACTCCCTCCAAACACTCAGACAGCATGGAGCTAGTCCACTCCCTCCAAACACTCACACTGCATGGAGATAGTCACCTCCTTCCAAACACTCACACTGCACGGAGCTCGTCCATTCCCACCTAACACTCACACTGCACGGAGATAGTCACCTCCCTCCAAACACTCACATTGCACGGAGCTAGTCCACTCCCTCCAAACACTCAGACAGGATGGAGCTAGTCCACTCCCTCCAAACATTCACACTGCGTGGAGCTAGTCCACTCCCTCCAAACACTCACACTGCATGGAGCTCGTCCACTCCCTCCAAACACTCACACAGCATGGAGCTAGTCCACTCCCTCCAAACACTCACACTGCGTGGAGCTCGTCCACTCCCTCCAAACACTCACACTGCACAGAGATAGTCACCTCCCTCCAAACACTCACACTGCACGGAGATAGTCACCTCCCTCCAAACACTCACACTGCACGGAGCTCATCCACTCCCTCCAAACACTCACACTGCATGGAGCTAGTCCACTCCCTCCAAACACTCAGACAGCATGGAGCTAGTCCACTCCCTCCAAACACTCACACTGCATGGAGATAGTCACCTCCTTCCAAACACTCACACTGCACGGAGCTCGTCCATTCCCACCAAACACTCACACTGCACGGAGATAGTCACCTCCCTCCAAACACTCACATTGCACGGAGCTAGTCCACTCCCTCCAAACATTCACACTGCGTGGAGCTAGTCCACTCCCTCCAAACACTCACACTGCATGGAGCTCGTCCACTCCCTCCAAACACTCACACAGCATGGAGCTAGTCCACTCCCTCCAAACACTCACACTGCGTGGAGCTCGTCCACTCCCTCCAAACACTCACACTGCACAGAGATAGTCACCTCCCTCCAAACACTCACACTGCACGGAGATAGTCACCTCCCTCCAAACACTCACACTGCACGGAGCTCATCCACTCCCTCCAAACACTCACACTGCATGGAGCTAGTCCACTCCCTCCAAACACTCACACTGCACGGAGCTAGTCCACTCCCTCCAAACACTCAGACAGCATGGAGCTAGTCCACTCCCTCCAAACACTCACACTGCATGGAGCTAGTCCACTCCCACCAAACAGTCACACTGCATGGAGCTAGTCCACTCCCTCCAAACACTCACACAGCATGGAGCTAGTCCACTCCCTCCAAACACTCACACTGCATGGAGCTCGTCCACTCCCTCCAAACACTCACACAGCATGGAGCTAGTCCACTCCCTCCAAACACTCACACTGCGTGGAGCTCGTCCACTCCCTCCAAACACTCACACTGCACAGAGATAGTCACCTCCCTCCAAACACTCACACTGCACGGAGATAGTCACCTCCCTCCAAACACTCACACTGCACGGAGCTCATCCACTCCCTCCAAACACTCACACTGCATGGAGCTAGTCCACTCCCACCAAACACTCACACTGCATGGAGCTAGTCCACTCCCTCCAAACACTCAGAGAGCATGGAGCTAGTCCACTCCCTCCAAACACTCACACTGCATGGAGATAGTCACCTCCTTCCAAACACTCACACTGCACGGAGCTCGTCCATTCCCACCTAACACTCACACTGCACGGAGATAGTCACCTCCCTCCAAACACTCACATTGCACGGAGCTAGTCCACTCCCTCCAAACATTCACACTGCGTGGAGCTAGTCCACTCCCTCCAAACACTCACACTGCATGGAGCTCGTCCACTCCCTCCAAACACTCACACAGCATGGAGCTAGTCCACTCCCTCCAAACACTCACACTGCGTGGAGCTCGTCCACTCCCTCCAAACACTCACACTGCACAGAGATAGTCACCACCCTCCAAACACTCACACTGCACGGAGATAGTCACCTCCCTCCAAACACTCACACTGCACGGAATTCATCCACTCCCTCCAAACACTCACACTGCATGGAGCTAGTCCACTCCCTCCAAACACTCAGACAGCATGGAGCTAGTCCACTCCCTCCAAACACTCACACTGCATGGAGATAGTCACCTCCTTCCAAACACTCACACTGCACGGAGCTCGTCCATTCCCACCAAACACTCACACTGCACGGAGATAGTCACCTCCCTCCAAACACTCACATTGCACGGAGCTAGTCCACTCCCTCCAAACACTCAGACATGATGGAGCTAGTCCACTCCCTCCAAACATTCACACTGCGTGGAGCTCGTCCACTCCCTCCAAACACTCACACTGCACGGAGCTCATCCACTCCCTCCAAACACTCACACTGCATGGAGCTAGTCCACTCCCACCAAACAGTCACACTGCATGGAGCTAGTCCACTCCCTCCAAACACTCACACAGCATGGAGCTAGTCCACTCCCTCCAAACACTCACACTGCATGGAGCTCGTCCACTCCCTCCAAACACTCACACAGCATGGAGCTAGTCCACTCCCTCCAAACACTCACACTGCGTGGAGCTCGTCCACTCCCTCCAAACACTCACACTGCACAGAGATAGTCACCTCCCTCCAAACACTCACACTGCACGGAGATAGTCACCTCCCTCCAAACACTCACACTGCACGGAGCTCATCCACTCCCTCCAAACACTCACACTGCATGGAGCTAGTCCACTCCCACCAAACACTCACACTGCATGGAGCTAGTCCACTCCCTCCAAACACTCAGAGAGCATGGAGCTAGTCCACTCCCTCCAAACACTCACACTGCATGGAGATAGTCACCTCCTTCCAAACACTCACACTGCACGGAGCTCGTCCATTCCCACCTAACACTCACACTGCACGGAGATAGTCACCTCCCTCCAAACACTCACATTGCACGGAGCTAGTCCACTCCCTCCAAACACTCAGACAGGATGGAGTTAGTCCACTCCCTCCAAACATTCACACTGCGTGGAGCTAGTCCACTCCCTCCAAACACTCACACAGCATGGAGCTAGTCCACTCCCTCCAAACACTCACACTGCATGGAGCTCGTCCACTCCCTCCAAACACTCACACAGCATGGAGCTAGTCCACTCCCTCCAAACACTCACACTGCACAGAGATAGTCACCTCCCTCCAAACACTCACACTGCACGGAGATAGTCACCTCCCTCCAAACACTCACACTGCACGGAGATAGTCACCTCCCTCCAAACACTCACACTGCACGGAGCTCATCCACTCCCTCCAAACACTCACACTGCATGGAGCTAGTCCACTCCCACCAAACACTCACACTGCATGGAGCTAGTCCACTCCCTCCAAACACTCAGAGAGCATGGAGCTAGTCCACTCCCTCCAAACACTCACACTGCATGGAGATAGTCACCTCCTTCCAAACACTCACACTGCACGGAGCTCGTCCATTCCCACCTAACACTCACACTGCACGGAGATAGTCACCTCCCTCCAAACACTCACATTGCACGGAGCTAGTCCACTCCCTCCAAACATTCACACTGCGTGGAGCTAGTCCACTCCCTCCAAACACTCACACTGCATGGAGCTAGTCCACTCCCTCCAAACACTCACACTGCACGGAGCTAGTCCACTCCCTCCAAACACTCAGACAGCATGGAGCTAGTCCACTCCCTCCAAACACTCACACTGCATGGAGCTAGTCCACTCCCACCAAACAGTCACACTGCATGGAGCTAGTCCACTCCCTCCAAACACTCACACAGCATGGAGCTAGTCCACTCCCTCCAAACACTCACACTGCATGGAGCTCGTCCACTCCCTCCAAACACTCACACAGCATGGAGCTAGTCCACTCCCTCCAAACACTCACACTGCGTGGAGCTCGTCCACTCCCTCCAAACACTCACACTGCACAGAGATAGTTACCTCCCTCCAAACACTCACACTGCAAGGAGATAGTCACCTCCCTCCAAACACTCACACTGCACGGAGCTCATCCACTCCCTCCAAACACTCACACTGCATGGAGCTAGTCCACTCCCACCAAACACTCACACTGCATGGAGCTAGTCCACTCCCTCCAAACACTCAGACAGCATGGAGCTAGTCCACTCCCTCCAAACACTCACACTGCATGGAGATAGTCACCTCCTTCCAAACACTCACACTGCACGGAGCTCGTCCATTCCCACCTAACACTCACACTGCACGGAGATAGTCACCTCCCTCCAAACACTCACATTGCACGGAGCTAGTCCACTCCCTCCAAACACTCAGACAGGATGGAGCTAGTCCACTCCCTCCAAACATTCACACTGCGTGGAGCTAGTCCACTCCCTCCAAACACTCACACTGCATGGAGATCGTCCACTCCCTCCAAACACTCACACAGCATGGAGCTAGTCCACTCCCTCCAAACACTCACACTGCGTGGAGCTCGTCCACTCCCTCCAAACACTCACACTGCACAGAGATAGTCACCTCCCTCCAAACACTCACACTGCACGGAGATAGTCACCTCCCTCCAAACACTCACACTGCACGGAGCTCATCCACTCCCTCCAAACACTCACACTGCATGGAGCTAGTCCACTCCCTCCAAACACTCAGACAGCATGGAGCTAGTCCACTCCCTCCAAACACTCACACTGCATGGAGATAGTCACCTCCTTCCAAACACTCACACTGCGCGGAGCTCGTCCATTCCCACCAAACACTCACACTGCACGGAGATAGTCACCTCCCTCCAAACACTCACATTGCACGGAGCTCGTCCACTCCCTCCAAACACTCAGACAGGATGGAGCTAGTCCACTCCCTCCAAACATTCACACTGCGTGGAGCTCGTCCACTCCCTCCAAACACTCACACTGCACGGAGCTCATCCACTCCCTCCAAACACTCACACTGCATGGAGCTAGTCCACTCCCACCAAACAGTCACACTGCATGGAGCTAGTCCACTCCCTCCAAACACTCACACAGCATGGAGCTAGTCCACTCCCTCCAAACACTCACACTGCATGGAGCTCGTCCACTCCCTCCAAACACTCACACAGCATGGAGCTAGTCCACTCCCTCCAAACACTCACACTGCGTGGAGCTCGTCCACTCCCTCCAAACACTCACACTGCACAGAGATAGTCACCTCCCTCCAAACACTCACACTGCACGGAGATAGTCACCTCCCTCCAAACACTCACACTGCACGGAGCTCATCCACTCCCTCCAAACACTCACACTGCATGGAGCTAGTCCACTCCCTCCAAACACTCACACTGCATGGAGATAGTCACCTCCTTCCAAACACTCACACTGCACGGAGCTCGTCCATTCCCACCTAACACTCACACTGCACGGAGATAGTCACCTCCCTCCAAACACTCACATTGCACGGAGCTAGTCCACTCCCTCCAAACATTCACACTGCGTGGAGCTAGTCCACTCCCTCCAAACACTCACACTGCATGGAGCTCGTCCACTCCCTCCAAACACTCACACAGCATGGAGCTAGTCCACTCCCTCCAAACACTCACACTGCGTGGAGCTCGTCCACTCCCTCCAAACACTCACACTGCACAGAGATAGTCACCACCCTCCAAACACTCACACTGCACGGAGATAGTCACCTCCCTCCAAACACTCACACTGCACGGAATTCATCCACTCCCTCCAAACACTCACACTGCATGGAGCTAGTCCACTCCCTCCAAACACTCAGACAGCATGGAGCTAGTCCACTCCCTCCAAACACTCACACTGCATGGAGATAGTCACCTCCTTCCAAACACTCACACTGCACGGAGCTCGTCCATTCCCACCAAACACTCACACTGCACGGAGATAGTCACCTCCCTCCAAACACTCACATTGCACGGAGCTAGTCCACTCCCTCCAAACACTCAGACATGATGGAGCTAGTCCACTCCCTCCAAACATTCACACTGCGTGGAGCTCGTCCACTCCCTCCAAACACTCACACTGCACGGAGCTCATCCACTCCCTCCAAACACTCACACTGCATGGAGCTAGTCCACTCCCACCAAACAGTCACACTGCATGGAGCTAGTCCACTCCCTCCAAACACTCACACAGCATGGAGCTAGTCCACTCCCTCCAAACACTCACACTGCATGGAGCTCGTCCACTCCCTCCAAACACTCACACAGCATGGAGCTAGTCCACTCCCTCCAAACACTCACACTGCGTGGAGCTCGTCCACTCCCTCCAAACACTCACACTGCACAGAGATAGTCACCTCCCTCCAAACACTCACACTGCACGGAGATAGTCACCTCCCTCCAAACACTCACACTGCACGGAGCTCATCCACTCCCTCCAAACACTCACACTGCATGGAGCTAGTCCACTCCCACCAAACACTCACACTGCATGGAGCTAGTCCACTCCCTCCAAACACTCAGAGAGCATGGAGCTAGTCCACTCCCTCCAAACACTCACACTGCATGGAGATAGTCACCTCCTTCCAAACACTCACACTGCACGGAGCTCGTCCATTCCCACCTAACACTCACACTGCACGGAGATAGTCACCTCCCTCCAAACACTCACATTGCACGGAGCTAGTCCACTCCCTCCAAACACTCAGACAGGATGGAGTTAGTCCACTCCCTCCAAACATTCACACTGCGTGGAGCTAGTCCACTCCCTCCAAACACTCACACAGCATGGAGCTAGTCCACTCCCTCCAAACACTCACACTGCATGGAGCTCGTCCACTCCCTCCAAACACTCACACAGCATGGAGCTAGTCCACTCCCTCCAAACACTCACACTGCACAGAGATAGTCACCTCCCTCCAAACACTCACACTGCACGGAGATAGTCACCTCCCTCCAAACACTCACACTGCACGGAGATAGTCACCTCCCTCCAAACACTCACACTGCACGGAGCTCATCCACTCCCTCCAAACACTCACACTGCATGGAGCTAGTCCACTCCCACCAAACACTCACACTGCATGGAGCTAGTCCACTCCCTCCAAACACTCAGAGAGCATGGAGCTAGTCCACTCCCTCCAAACACTCACACTGCATGGAGATAGTCACCTCCTTCCAAACACTCACACTGCACGGAGCTCGTCCATTCCCACCTAACACTCACACTGCACGGAGATAGTCACCTCCCTCCAAACACTCACATTGCACGGAGCTAGTCCACTCCCTCCAAACATTCACACTGCGTGGAGCTAGTCCACTCCCTCCAAACACTCACACTGCATGGAGCTAGTCCACTCCCTCCAAACACTCACACTGCACGGAGCTAGTCCACTCCCTCCAAACACTCAGACAGCATGGAGCTAGTCCACTCCCTCCAAACACTCACACTGCATGGAGCTAGTCCACTCCCACCAAACAGTCACACTGCATGGAGCTAGTCCACTCCCTCCAAACACTCACACAGCATGGAGCTAGTCCACTCCCTCCAAACACTCACACTGCATGGAGCTCGTCCACTCCCTCCAAACACTCACACAGCATGGAGCTAGTCCACTCCCTCCAAACACTCACACTGCGTGGAGCTCGTCCACTCCCTCCAAACACTCACACTGCACAGAGATAGTTACCTCCCTCCAAACACTCACACTGCAAGGAGATAGTCACCTCCCTCCAAACACTCACACTGCACGGAGCTCATCCACTCCCTCCAAACACTCACACTGCATGGAGCTAGTCCACTCCCACCAAACACTCACACTGCATGGAGCTAGTCCACTCCCTCCAAACACTCAGACAGCATGGAGCTAGTCCACTCCCTCCAAACACTCACACTGCATGGAGATAGTCACCTCCTTCCAAACACTCACACTGCACGGAGCTCGTCCATTCCCACCTAACACTCACACTGCACGGAGATAGTCACCTCCCTCCAAACACTCACATTGCACGGAGCTAGTCCACTCCCTCCAAACACTCAGACAGGATGGAGCTAGTCCACTCCCTCCAAACATTCACACTGCGTGGAGCTAGTCCACTCCCTCCAAACACTCACACTGCATGGAGATCGTCCACTCCCTCCAAACACTCACACAGCATGGAGCTAGTCCACTCCCTCCAAACACTCACACTGCGTGGAGCTCGTCCACTCCCTCCAAACACTCACACTGCACAGAGATAGTCACCTCCCTCCAAACACTCACACTGCACGGAGATAGTCACCTCCCTCCAAACACTCACACTGCACGGAGCTCATCCACTCCCTCCAAACACTCACACTGCATGGAGCTAGTCCACTCCCTCCAAACACTCAGACAGCATGGAGCTAGTCCACTCCCTCCAAACACTCACACTGCATGGAGATAGTCACCTCCTTCCAAACACTCACACTGCGCGGAGCTCGTCCATTCCCACCAAACACTCACACTGCACGGAGATAGTCACCTCCCTCCAAACACTCACATTGCACGGAGCTCGTCCACTCCCTCCAAACACTCAGACAGGATGGAGCTAGTCCACTCCCTCCAAACATTCACACTGCGTGGAGCTCGTCCACTCCCTCCAAACACTCACACTGCACGGAGCTCATCCACTCCCTCCAAACACTCACACTGCATGGAGCTAGTCCACTCCCACCAAACAGTCACACTGCATGGAGCTAGTCCACTCCCTCCAAACACTCACACAGCATGGAGCTAGTCCACTCCCTCCAAACACTCACACTGCATGGAGCTCGTCCACTCCCTCCAAACACTCACACAGCATGGAGCTAGTCCACTCCCTCCAAACACTCACACTGCGTGGAGCTCGTCCACTCCCTCCAAACACTCACACTGCACAGAGATAGTCACCTCCCTCCAAACACTCACACTGCACGGAGATAGTCACCTCCCTCCAAACACTCACACTGCACGGAGCTCATCCACTCCCTCCAAACACTCACACTGCATGGAGCTAGTCCACTCCCACCAAACACTCACACTGCATGGAGCTAGTCCACTCCATCCAAACCCTCAGACAGCATGGAGCTAGTCCACTCCCTCCAAACACTCACACTGCATGGAGATAGTCACCTCCTTCCAAACACTCACATTGCACGGAGCTAGTCCACTCCCTCCAAACACTCAGACAGGATGGAGCTAGTCCACTCCCTCCAAACATTCACACTGCGTGGAGCTAGTCCACTCCCTCCAAACACTCACACTGCATGGAGCTCGTCCACTCCCTCCAAACACTCACACAGCATGGAGCTAGTCCACTCCCTCCAAACACTCACACTGCGTGGAGCTCGTCCACTCCCTCCAAACACTCACACTGCACAGAGATAGTCACCTCCCTCCAAACACTCACACTGCACGGAGATAGTCACCTCCCTCCAAACACTCACACTGCACGGAGCTCATCCACTCCCTCCAAACACTCACACTGCATGGAGCTAGTCCACTCCCACCAAACACTCACACTGCATGGAGCTAGTCCACTCCCTCCAAACACTCAGACAGCATGGAGCTAGTCCACTCCCTCCAAACACTCACACTGCATGGAGATAGTCACCTCCTTCCAAACACTCACACTGCACGGAGCTCGTCCATTCCCACCAAACACTCACACTGCACGGAGATAGTCACCTCCCTCCAAACACTCACATTGCACGGAGCTAGTCCACTCCCTCCAAACACTCAGACAGGATGGAGCTAGTCCACTCCCTCCAAACATTCACACTGCGTGGAGCTCGTCCACTACCTCCAAACACTCACACTGCATGGAGCTCGTCCACTCCATTCAAACACTCAGACAGCATGGAGCTAGTCCACTCCCTCCAAACACTCACACTGCATGGAGATAGTCACCTCCTTCCAAACACTCACATTGCACGGAGCTAGTCCACTCCCTCCAAACACTCAGACAGGATGGAGCTAGTCCACTCCCTCCAAACATTCACACTGCGTGGAGCTAGTCCACTCCCTCCAAACACTCACACTGCATGGAGCTCGTCCACTCCCTCCAAACACTCACACAGCATGGAGCTAGTCCACTCCCTCCAAACACTCACACTGCGTGGAGCTCGTCCACTCCCTCCAAACACTCACACTGCACAGAGATAGTCACCTCCCTCCAAACACTCACACTGCACGGAGATAGTCACCTCCCTCCAAACACTCACACTGCACGGAGCTCATCCACTCCCTCCAAACACTCACACTGCATGGAGCTAGTCCACACCCACCAAACACTCACACTGCATGGAGCTAGTCCACTCCCTCCAAACACTCAGACAGCATGGACCTAGTCCACTCCCTCCAAACACTCACACTGCATGGAGATAGTCACCTCCTTCCAAACACTCACACTGCACGGAGCTCGTCCATTCCCACCAAACACTCACACTGCACGGAGATAGTCACCTCCCTCCAAACACTCACATTGCACGGAGCTAGTCCACTCCCTCCAAACACTCAGACAGGATGGAGCTAGTCCACTCCCTCCAAACATTCACACTGTGTGGAGCTCGTCCACTACCTCCAAACACTCACACTGCATGGAGCTCGTCCACTCCCTCCAAACACTCAGACAGCATGGAGCTAGTCCACTCCCTCCAAACATTCACACTGCACAGAGATAGTCACCTCCCTCCAAACACTCACACTGCACGGAGCTCGTCCATTCCCTCCAAACACTCACACTGCACGGAGCTCATCCACTCCCTCCAAACACTCACACTGCACTCACACTGCATGGAGCTCGTCCACTCCCTCCAAACACTCAGACAGCATGGAGCTCGTCCACTCCCTCCAAACACTCACGCTGCGTGGAGCTCGTCCACTCCCTCCAAACACTCACACTGCATGGAGATAGTTCACTCCCTCCAAACACTCACACTGCATGGAGCTCGTCCACTCCCTCCAAACACTCACACTGCACTCACACTGCATGGAGCTCGTCCACTCCCTCCAAACATTCACACAGCATGGAGCTCGTACACTCCCTCCAAACACTCACACTGCGTGGAGCTCGTCCACTCCCTCCAAACACTCACACTGCATGGAGCTCGTCCACTCCCTCCAAACACTCACACTGCACTCACACTGCATGGAGCTCGTCCACTCCCTCCAAACACTCACACAGCATGGAGCTCGTCCACTCCCTCCAAACACTCACACTGCACTCACACTGCATGGAGCTCGTCCACTCCCTCCAAACACTCACACTGCGTGGAGCTCTTCCACTCCCTCCAAACACTCACACTGCATGGAGCTAGTTCACTCCCTCCAAACACTCACACTGCATGGAGCTCGTCCACTCCCTCCAAACACTCACACTGCATGGAGATAGTCATCTCCCTCCAAACTCTCACACTGCACTCACACTGGATGGAGCTCGTCCACTCCCTCCAAACACTCACACTGGATGGAGCTCATCCACTCTCTCCAAACACTCACACTGAGTGGAGTCGTCCACTCCCTCCAAACACTCACACTGCGTGGAGCTCGTCCACTCCCTCCAAACACTCACACTGCATGGAGCTAGTTCACTCCCTCCAAACACTCACACTGCATGGAGATAGTCATCTCCCTCCAAACTCTCACACTGCACTCACACTGGATGGAGCTCGTCCACTCCCTCCAAACACTCACACTGGATGGAGCTCATCCACTCTCTCCAAACACTCACACTGAGTGGAGTCGTCCACTCCCTCCAAACACTCACACTGCATGTTCGCAGCGCTGGCAGGGGGTGGGTAGTGTCTGACCTCAGTTCCTCTCTGCTCCGTGGATCACTGTCCGATCCAGATCCCTGATACTGGGGCAAGGGCAATATCTCAGGAGACAAAGGAGGATCACAGTCCATGGAGCTCTACTGCATAGAAACTGGCCCTTAGGCCCACCTTGTCTGTGCCGGACATAATGCTAAATTAACCCAATCGTTTCTGGTGTCTCTCCCTCTAACACCTGCCCATTCATCCCTCTTTTGTCTTAAAGCCTTTTGTATCTGCTTCACCAGTCTTCCTGAAAGCTTGTTCCAGGCACTCACCACCATCTATGTAAAATAATATACTTGCTCCACACACCTTTAGAAGTTCCTCCCCTCACCTTCAAACTCTGATCTTTCGCATGTGACACTTCCACCCTGGGTGTATAGACTGACTGTCTACCCCATCGATGCCTCTCATCATTTTATAAACATCATTTCTTTCCCCCCCCCACCCCCCCTCAGCCTCTGAAGCTCCAGAGAAAACCACTCAGGTTTGACCAATCTCTCCTAATTGCTCATGCTCTCTAATGTCCTGGTGAACCTCTTCTGCACCCTCTCCAAATCCTCCCTGTGATGCAGCTGCCAGCCCTCCACACCATAACATCTGGGACATGTGGTCAGGGCATCTCAGAGCACTGCATCGGGATGACATTGAGGAGAACAGTCATAAATTACATCTGATTTTACAACCTCCTCCGGCAGCAACCCTAGATATCCTTTCTCTCGTCTTCTACATGTCCTCTGGTTTTTGATATCCTTACCAAGGGTAAAAGATTGAGATGACCTACCCTATCTGTCCCTCTGGTATAATTTTTATTCAGTTGCTCCTCAGTCTCTTCACTCCAAGAGAAACAAGCCCAGCCTTTCCCAACTCTCTCCATCACTGATCCAGGCAACGTCCCAGTGAGTCTCCTCTGCCACATCGGCATTCATGGAGGCAGGGCCAATATTGGGGGAAATATTTTGGGGCACGGGATCAGAATAACAACTGAATGCTTGGGTTAGGGTGACATTCAGTGCCACATCTGGGTCACAGTAACAACTGGTAAACTGAGCCATGACTATGTCCAGCCGATATGGAAATGATGGATCAAGAGAAGAAATTCTCCTGGCAATGTTCAAAGCAAAAAATAATAGCTTATGACAGCCAGCAGCTGTGTTTTGCTACCAATGAGTGAGATCTTCAGTCAGAGAAACATCTGGAATCACTCACTACTGGAAAGTAGCGCCTGGTGGTGAGGGGAGCTTACCGACGGAATGAGTTCAAGGTGCTAGAATTGAAAACTTGGAAAACATCAGCACTTGTTATTCACTCTGTTTCAGCTTCAAGGTGGTACTGCCATGTACCCAGTGATCTTGGCAGCATCTGGGGAATTTCCAGAAAACATCTGGATTAAACACTTGAGGAAAACATTTGACATTGCACATGCTTGGTGCGAGCGATGGGGGAAATTTGATCAGTGTTTACTCTTGCAGGTTACTGGACCAGTAATTAACACCTGGGAGATAATTCTATGAGGTTTGTATCAGGTTCTCTCCATGAAACATCTGGAGGTGCTTTCCTCCATTGAGCAGCATGAAGTGAGGGGAATCTGTCCCTTCACACACAACACTGGAGTTACAGTCTCACCAGGCTTCCAAGTGGGAGTCTGAAGACAAGATGCAAGATTCTATTTATTGTCACATAATAAAGACAGGGTCATATTACATTGAATTTGTTTCCACGTCTGCTGTAAGGGAGATGGATTTGCCTTCGGCAGAAATTGCCTGAAGCACCTCTTGCAGTCAGAGAAAGAGATTCAAAAGGAAGTCCCCTCTGGGTCTCCAAGAGTGCATGGATTCACCTCCAGCGCTCCCGCAGCCTCTGCAGCCACAGAGTCCAGTCCAAACCATCGCAACCGGAGTTTCAGATCCAAATCTCCGACACAGTCAGGACCCCTTCAGCACCTTCGGCACCCTCTCGCACCAATACCTGGTACCCCTTCAGCCAGGCTCAAGCCAGTCTCCAGCAGGACACAGCCTGGTGCGAGTCCCTTAACCGCAGTCGCCAAGAGGAAGAAAAAGCCACTTGATCTATCATGGGCCAAAGGGCCTGTCCAGTGCTGTGATGTTCCGTGAACTCTGACCCTCAATGAAACAACGTTAATGTTTCAATCAGTAATACCCTCTGACCCAACCCAGGATTACTGCCTCCCTCCCACCCACAGATCATCAGTTTCCAGCTAAAGCATTCTCTGGGCAGAGATTTATCCTCATCTCAGTCCGGAATGGCAAACCCCCTTATTGTGAGACAGAAATATCACCTCCACGTCCAGCCACAGTGAGAATTCAGAGGTTTCAATGAAATTACCTCTCATTCTTTTACTTTGTAGGGAGCAATGCTCCAGATTGTAAAACAGAACCCTGCCAATGCCAGCAACGTGGGAATGAACACAGCCTGCTAGAACCACTCAGCCAATCAGGCTGCGACCAGACTGATGCCCATAGTCCCACGAGCTACAGCGGAGGATGGAAGAATCAGTTCACTGTACGCCGAACCAACTCTCATCCACCTCACATCAGAGCCTGAGGTATGCAGGAGGGGGCAAGATAGAGGAGAGACGGTCAGGGAGGTTTGGAGAGCAGGGAAAGGTGGGGAGGCTGCACTGAATGGTAAAGGAATTGCAGTCAGTGCCTGTGTCGGCGATGGGATGTCTGCTTCAGAGCATTTCCAGTCCCCCAGGAACTTCAACCACTCCTCCCACTCCCAGAGGCGTGGTTGGGGACCAGTCCCTGGGCGATAGGAACAGGGTCAGATGGAGAAATGGGGAAGAGGGCGAGTATGCGGTGTTGCGTCCTGGTGATGGGATCGGATGGTGTCCCGGTGATGGGGTCAGGGACATGGGGTTCGGGTCCGGCCCCAGGGTTGGTCAGGGACCTGGGTAGAGGACAAGATCTTGGGGTTGGGTCCTTGTGCTAAGGTCCCAGTGATAGGGTTGGAGACAAGGGGCCAAGGATTGGTCCTGGAGCCGGATGGGGACCCGGTAATGGGGTCAGGATCCTCGGGTCAGATGGGGACACTGAGTAGGTGACAGGGTCCCAGAGCTGGATTGAGACAGGATCCTCGGGTCAGATGGGGACACTGAGTAGGTGACAGGGTCCCAGAGCTGGATTGAGACAGGGTCCTGGGGTTGGATGGGGACACGGGGTAGAGGACAGGGTCCTGGGGTTGGATGGAGATATAGGGTAGGGAACAGGGTCCCAGGGTCGGACAGGGTTGTGGGGGGGAGAACGTGGAGTCGGTGCTGGAGTGGGTGGGTGGAATGTCGAATCAAAGCTGGGGTGGAACGTGGAGTCAGGGTCAGTGGGGGTGGAAGGTGGATCAGAGCCGGTGGTGTGGGGGGGGGCATGGAGTCTGGGCTTGGGTGGGTGGGAAAGATAAAAGTGGAATCTGAATCATGGGGCAAATGCTGTTGGGCCGAGAGGGAGCAGAGTTGGGGCAGGAGCAATTCCATCCTTCTTACCCATAATCCCCCACTCTGCTGGAATTGCTCTGGTGTTCCAGCGGCGTGGGGGATTATGGGTAAGGAAGATGGGCATTACATGCAGGTGCTGGTCATGTTCTACTTCGGCAGCCATGATCGCTTACAAATTGACCAGCAATAGCTACACGTTGCATGTACACAGGCCAACAATCCACCTCTGAGGTGGTTTGCTTACCCATGCAATTTTAAAATTCTACCCACCAATCGACCTGTACACAGGTAGATAACCTGCCGAATTGGCAGGTTAAGCTCATGTTACAATCCAATTTGTAAACCCCTAGGACCTGCTGCAGGTTGTGACAGCCTGTGAATCCCCATTCAACTGTTGCTATCCTTTTGCATCTTACTGTGCTGGTTCTGTCCAGATCAGCTCTCCCAGGAGCATGTGGCAAGAATTCTCATCAAGTCCTTCCCAATCCAGTGAACTAAAGGAGAAGTGGGTGGATGAGGGTTCCTTTGTGATGTACAGATGGAAGCAGGGTGATGAGAACCAGTGTTCCAACAGAGAAACTGGACCTTCAGCCATCAAATCCATGCCAACTTTCACCCACCAATTTACACTAATCCTCCTCTATTTCCCCTCGTATCCTACCTCTCCCCCACACACTGGGGCCAACTAACACACTGACCCACACATTTCTGGGACATGGGAGGAAATTGGAGCATCTGGGAGAAACTCATGCAGTCACAGGGAGAACGTGCAAACTCCAAACAATCAGTGCCGGAGGTCAGGATTGAAGCCAAGTCTCTATCTCTTCCCACTGCACCACTGTGCGAAGAGCCTGCTGATCAAAGACCCCTTGAAACGGATCTGTTTCACAGCCAGTGGCTGGCTTTACATCTGGGTATTCAGGGTATGAGAGCTCTTGAGGGGATCTATGGGGAATTTTTTGTCCAGATGGAAATGGGTTGGGAGGGGGGGAGTGGAGGGGTTTGAATCTGGAAGACACTACTTGAAGAGGTGGTGGAGGCAGGGACATTGAACAAGGATCTGGTCAAACCCTTGATTCACGAAGAAAAGGAACCCAGTGCTGGGAATTGGGGTCAGTGTAGACGGAGGTTCCAGACTGCAGACACTGGAATCTAGAACTAAAATAGATCGTTGGAAGAACTCAGAGGGTCAGGCAAAAGGTACGTCCACATTTTGGGTTGAGAGGGAACAGGGAAGCCTGCCTGCCTGTGGGAGCATGTGGGGAGAGGAGGAGTGGGTAGAAGGCTGTTGGTGATTGGTGGAATCAGATGGGGTGGGATTCAAAGAGAAGAAAATCGTGTAGACTTTGAATGCATGAGGGAACATGGAGCATTGAAGAATGAGAGGTGCAGAAGATTATGAGGGGCTAGGTCTACAGCCAGCACCCTTTTCCTGGGACAACAATAGCAAATTCCAGAGGTCATCTTTTTCAAGTGAGTGGAGAAAGGTTTGAGGTGGGGCCTAGAATGCATTGACGGGGGTGGAGGTAGAACCAGATAAACACATGAATACAAGAAAAATAGAGGGTTATAGGTGTGAGGGAGGAGATTCGTAGATTGCTGTGGAGTAAGTTTACATAGGTCAGCATAACATTGTGGGCTGAAGGGCCTGTCCTTTGCTGGAATGTTCTTCTAGCAGAGGTGTGGGTTACCTGACACTGGCAAACTCAATGTCACACCACTGGGCTATAAGCCACCCAAGAGGAGTGCAAGATGTTGTTCTTCCATTTTGAGCTTGGCCTCAGAACAACAGCATGGGCAGCATTTAATTGTTCATCTGGAGTTGGTGGGCTGCTGGGTCTGGGTCTGTGCTCCAGGGAACAGTTTACCTATCTTTCTTACATTAGTGAAGCACATGACATTGGGACACATTTAAACTCTGATTTTGAACACAAGATGTCATAAGAATTGCAAGGATTTTATTGATAATGAGTTGGACCTCAGCTTACCGAACCACTGTCTTGAAATGGGTGGATGTGGCCTGCAGGGGATCCCCTGGCAGACTCAAGACGTTGCAAGGTGCTCCTTTCAGCTGGATTCCCTCAGTGGTGTCTGCCACGGGGCCTCCTCCCTTCTGAGCTGCCACCCTGGCTCTGGCATGCAGCAGTCTGTCCTTTGTGGCTTGTGAGAGAATGATGCTAGTGGCTGTGTCTGCGGCACTGCTCTCCGCCTGCATGGCCATCTGCCTTGATGGGGAAGAGAAAGGTGAAACCGCTTTGTCAGTCTGCAATGGGAAAGTCCCAAGATCCCATGAGGGAAGTGTTAGGTTTCACAACGCCCCTCCACTTCACCCATGGATCTTCATGCTGATTGGTCTGTTCCACTAAACATGCCACTTGACCCAACTGCCCAGTGCTAGTATTTTTCTCCACATGTGGCTCTTCCCATCCCCACTTTTCTCCTTGATCTTTACTCAGCTTCTTTTTAAATCCACGTCTGCCATTCTCCTGAACCATTCCCCATAGGGCTGAGTTCCACATTCCACCTAGTCTCTGGAAAAAGAGGTTTCTCCTAAATTCTGCCTCGAATTGATGCCTTCTGTCTCAATTTTGCCCACAATGTCTGAACACCTTCCTCTTCCAGCAATCTCCTGAATGGTCCCTACTGTCTCTCTGTGGTAGGGGAGACCAAAACCAATGGGCACAGGCTTGGGGTGAGAGGGGAGAGATTTAAAGGGGACCCGAGGGGAATCTTTGTCACACAGTGGAACAGGCTGCCAGCGGAAGTGGTAGAAATGAGGGACAGAAAATCAATAAGATAGAAAGAGTGCAGAGAAGATTTAGTTGGGATGTTGCTCGGACATCAAGAACTGAGTTGCAGGGACTTTATTCCCTGGGGCACAGAAGAATGAGGAGAGATTCGATCGAGATATTTAAAATTATGAAGGGAATACACAGAGTAAATATAGATAAGCTTTTACAAACCAGAGGACATATGTTAAGAGTGAAAGGGGAAAAGTTTAAAGAGAACTTGAGGGGGAACTTCTTCATGCAGAGAGTGGTGGGAGTGTGGAATGAGCTGCCAGCTAAGGTGGTGAAATGTTGGCTCAATTTTAACATTTAAGAAGAATTTGGAGAGGTACGTGGATGGGAGAGATACCTTCCATGGGCTATGGACGGTGCAGGTCAGTGGGACTAGGCCAAAAAAATGGTTCGACACAGACTAGAACTATAGAAAACTACAGCACAGAAAGTAGGCCATTTGGTTCCTCTAGTCTGTGCTGACCACCATCTCGCTAGTCCCATTGACCTGCTCCTATTCCATAACCTTCCAGACCTCTCCCATCCATGTATCTATACAATTTATTCTTAAAATTCAAGATCGAGCTCACATTTACCACATCAGATGGCAGCTCATTCCACACTCCCACCACTCTCTCAGTGAAGAACTTTCCCCTAAGGTTCACCCTAAACCATTCCCCTTTCAGCTGAAAACCATGACCTCTTGAATTTATCTCCCCCAATTGAAGTGGAAAAAGACTATTCACATCCACTCTGTCTATACCCCTCATAATCTTGTAAACCTCTATCAAATCTCCCCTCATTCTTCTTCGCTCCAAGGAATAAATCCTTACCTGTATCTTAACTCCTGAAGACCCGGTAATATCCTAGTAAATCTTCTCTGCACTCTTTCAATCTTATTGATATCTTTCCTGTAGTTCGGTGACCAAAACTGCACACAGTATTCCTCTTTACAACCCCATCTACCTGTGACACCGCTTTCAAGGAATTATGTATCTGTTTTCCCAGATCCCTTTGTTCTACTGCACTCCTCTTTCACTCTGTGGATCATCCTTGTAAACCACCTCTGCATCTTCCTTAATCGAGTGAAAGGGAGCTCAAAACCAAGCAGTGCTTTGTGTGGAGACAGTAAGTGATCCATTGGACATTGAGGGTACATTTTTAGACTGGTATTATCAGTCAATTTGCATCAGCCAAAATCATATTGCATAGTGGCCCAGACAAGGGGCTGAATGGCCTCTTACTGCTGCTATTTTCTAATAGTTTTATGCAACTGAAAACCAGAGAGCATTGAAAGAAAAAGCACGGAAACAGGCCCTTTGGCCCACCGAGTCCATGTTGACCATCACCCACCCATTATACAGATTCCATTCCATTCCCCCCATATTCCCATCAACTCCTCCAGATTCTTCCCCTTACTAGCGGCAATCAACCCACCTATGCACATGTTTCTGTAATGCGGGAGGAAACCGGGGTGCCCGGGGCAAACCAGGGAGAATGTGCAAACTCCACACAGACAGCATTGGTGGTTGGAATTACACTGCACAACAAAAGGTTTGCTTCCTAAAAAAAATTGGGGATTATGATAGACAACTTCAAGCTGAACATAAAGATCATTTCAGATTTGCTGCATCACGTAGGAAGTTGGAGAAACGTGACATTAACTTTTATTGAATTTAGCCAATTTAATCACATAATGTTGCTGACACGTTGCATTAGTTCAACTGACTTAAAAGTTTTTGACCCCTGATTTTCGTTTGTACTCAGCATCTGATGCTTCTTGTGTCCTGTATAGTTGGCTGGCATTGATGGATTCCAGTTGCCCTGATACCGCTTTTCCATGGTTGCAATGCCCTGGTGAAACCTTTCACCATGTTTGTCAGTAACTGCACCAGGATCAGCAGGGAAGAAGTCCAAGTGCGAATGCAGAAAATGAACTTTCAATAGCTACTTTCAGGTGCATCCTCCACCTTGAGGGCAGCTGCAGGAGCTGATCCCAACCTGAAGACTCACCTTTCAGATGGCAGCACTAAGGCTGATACAGTGTTGCCCGGTCCACCTGAAAGGGCCTATTGATATCCAGAGGCGCCACGTAGCGCCTCCGCATCTGATAGAGGAGGGCGACTGGTGAAATAGCGCAACCCGACATAAATATGTGGCATAGCAATTGCCATCTTCCCTACCCATAATCCCCCTCACAGGTGGAACCGCTCTGTGTTTCCCACACTGTACCAGCTGCGTGGAGGATTACGGATAAGGAAGATCGCCATTGCTATGCCGCATTTTGAGCTACAGAAAGCGGCCCTGGTGCAGGAGCAGCCAGCCAGGCTGTGACAGCACGCACCGGCTGCCCCTGCCCCGACATCCCCTGCTGGCCACCCTTGCCCCCCTGCCCCCGCCCTCTGCCCCACTGCCCGACAGCCATCCTCCCCACTGCCCGACAGCCTCCTGCCTCGCTGCCGTACTGGGGAGGGGAGGCTGGTGGGGGACACTGGGGCAGGGGCGGCCTGTGTCGGGGCGGAGCTACGTCTGGGCAGGGGCGGCTGGCGGGGGATGTCGGAGCAGGGGTGGCCGGCAGAGGATCTTGGGCAGCGGGGAGTGGGGGGTGTCAGACAGTGAGGAGTTGGGTCGCCAGCTGATAGAGTCATCAGCCCTCCCCCAGGCTGCCGCTTACAGCAGCTGCACATTCAGGTGCCTCAGTGGAGCCCAGCAATCCACCGATTATCCCTCCCGGAGGAGGGTTGGTGTCGGCGCCTCAGAGGCACGTTCGTCGCATTAAGGTGAGTACCTCATCAGCCCATAGGGGTAGAATATATGTCTTTACATTGGGATATTCTGGCCACCTGAAAGAGCGTGACATGTTCGACTTCATGGTTTTGAATGCTTGAAGTAGACTTAAAATGAGACAGGAGATCATAAAAATAGGTTATATCTACAAAACGGTACATGATAAGAAATTTTTAAAGTGATTTTCGTGATCAGCAGACCAAAATCCATAAAATGCACTCAAAAGTTTTCAGGAAGCAAACCCTTTGCTGTCTAGTGTTACTGGAGCTGGGAGGCAGTGTCACTACCTGCTGCGCTGCATCACCACCCAATCTTACAAGAACCATCGAACCATAGTAAGCTACAGCATAGAAAACAGGCCATTCAGCACTTCTAATTTGTGCTGAAACATTATTCCTCGAGTCCCACTGATCAACACCCATTCCATTACCTTCCAGACCTCTCCCAGCCATGTATCTATCCAATTTATTCTTAAAACTTAAGAGTGAGACTGCATTTACCACATCAAGTGGCAGCTCATTCCAAACTCCCATCTCTCTTTAAAGAAGTTTCCACTGAACCTTTCACTTTTCACCCTAAATCAGGGGTGTCAAACTCAAATTCACGGAGGGCCAAAATTAAAAACTTGGACTAAGTCGAGGGCCGAACTAAATATTTATTGAAAATTTTCAACAACATCTGCATGTTTTCTCTTCTTTCAACATATGTAATGTTAAACTTTAGGATATAACTTTAGGAGGATAATGTTACAGGTCAGGAGGAGGTAGCTCAAGTTCACCCTTTGCTTGACCTGAGGGAAACCTATTTGGTCCCTGTGGAGATGTAGTCAGCATTCACAGGCTGTGTCCATTTTGGCCTGCATCAGGACTCAGCATTTCCTGCTCAATCCTCAGGCTCTAGGCCTCTATTCACCCTCGACCCACCATCCCTCTACCTGACCAGTCCTTTACCCAACCTCCACTCACCCCTCACTCCACTCGCTCTGCCTCTACCCACCCCATCCTATACACGCCCCTCTACTGCCTCTCCCCTCAACAAGTTCCTCCCTCTACCCGTCTCTCACCCTCTAATCACCCCTCCCCTACTTGCCCTGCCCCTCCCCTTTTACCTCTTCCCTATCCACCCCTCCTTCTACTCATCCCTCCCTCTAACTGCCCCTCGCACCACCATAACTTCCCCTGCCCATTACTCCTCACCTACACCCTCTGCCCACCCCTGCTTACCCACCCACTCAGGCCCAGCGCGCTGCCGATCAGCCTTTGCAGACAGCCACCATCTCTCTCTTCACGTGCAGAGCCGAACCAGCCGTCCCTGGGGTCCGCGCGGGTGCAAGCGCTGAAGGCCGTGGCGACCGGGAGAAGTGCGCTCGCTTTGTGGAAGGGCCGTCCGGTGCCAGTCGCGCGGGGCTCGCGCGGGGCTCGCGCTGCCCGGGGGCCATGCGCAGCCTGCCATGCCCGTCGCGCCGACAGGAAATCACAGGCGCTCGCCCATCCGCCGCACCGCTCGACAGGTGGGAGAAGTGACTGGTTGTGCGGGGAGCCTTCCAACTGGCTTGCCGGCTGATGACATCGACAGACTTCTCGTGTTACAATTTCTCGTGTTACAATGGGGAAGGATGTGCAATGAAGGGGGAGGATGGTGGGGGTGACATTACCAAAAAACAGCATCAGCTCTCGCTGCAGGGCGGGCCACCTCGAATACATTTTTGAAATGATCTTGCGGGCCAAATATAATTATTTGGCCCGCGGGCCAGAGTTTGACAAGTGTGCCCTAAAGCCATGTCCTCTCGTACTTATCTCTCCTAATCTAAGAGGAAAGAGCCTACTCGCATTTACTCTCTCTAATCCCCTCATAATTTTGTAAACCTCTATCTAATCTCCCCTCATTCTTCTACGCTTGAAGGAATAAAGTCCCAGCCTGTTTAATCTTTCCCTATAACTCAACTCCTGAAGACCCAGCAACATCCTAGTAAATCTTCTCTGCACTCTTTCAACCTTCCTGTAGTTCGGTGACCAGAATTGCACACAATATTCCAAATTTGGCCTCACCAATGTCTTATTCAACTTTACCATAACATCCAAACTCCTGTACTCAATACTTTGATTTAGAAAGTCCAAGATCCCAAAAGCTGTCTTTACAACCCTATCCATCTGTGATGCCACTTTCAGGGAATTATGTATCTGTATTCCCAGATCCATTTGTTCCTCTACACTCCTCAGTGCCTGACCATTTACTGTGTACGGCCTACCTTGGTTTGTCCTTCCAAAATGCAACACCTCACACTTGTCTGCATTAAATTCCATCTGCCATTTTCTGGACCATTTTTCCTGTTGGTCCCTTTGCAAGCTTTGAAAACCTTCCTCACTGTCCATGACGCCTCCAATCTTAGTGTCATCAGCAAATTTGCTCATCTAATTTCTCACATTATCATCCAGATCATTGATATAGATGACAAACAACATTGGTCCCAGCACTGATCCCTGAAGCACCACGAGTCACAGGCCTGCAGACTGAGAAGCATCATCCACCACTACTCTCTGGCTTCTCTCATTCAGCTAATTTCGAATCCATTTTACAACCTCTCCATCGAAACCTAGTGTTTGAACCTCCTGAACTAACCTCCCATGTGGGTCCTTGCCAAACGCCTTACCAATGTCTGTGTAGACAACAACATCTACTTTCTTGGTAACCTCCTCGAAAAACTCTACAAGATTGGTTAAACACGACCTACCCTGCACAAAGCCCTGCCGACTATCCATAATCAGCCCTTCGCCGTTCAAATACTTGAATATCCGATCTCTCAGAACACCCTCCAATAATTTACCCACTACTGACGTCAGGCTCATTGGCCTGTAATTTCCTGGTTTACTTTTGGAGCCTTTTATAAACTTCGGAACAACGAGCTACCCTCCAATCCTCTGGCCCCTCACCTATGGCTAAGGACATGTTAAATCTTTCTGTCAGGGCCCCTGTAATTTCTACACCAGCCTCTCTCAGACTCCCTTACAAGATTTCTGTCAACCACAATGCGAGGTGACAACCATGAACTCACTTGAACACCATAAAGTCCCTTATCTCGTCCTTGAGCTGGCTTGCTTGCATCTTGCTCTTCCTGGCCAAGTCAAGGTTCTGCTGATGGACATTTTGTTTCTTCTCCCTTGCTTGCTTTTTCAGCAAGGCCTCCGACATCATGGTGTAGCGGGAGTTAAATTCCCTGATGGACTGCTGCTCCAGCGCACGCTGCTTCTTCTCCTCGAGGAACAGGACATTATTCTGCCAGAGCCACCTCAGCGACTCCACGTGGTCTGTCTTGCGCTTCTGCAGGACCTGCTCACCTCGTGCTTTCTCCGCCTTGTGCTTGCGCAGGGGATCAGAGCCTCCTCTTATTGCCTTCCCCTGGAGGTTCCTCCTGGCTTTCTCTTCCACCACCTTTAGTTCGTTGATCTGCTCTGCCCAGCAGTGTGGCCTCACTGCTCTTTTTCTGTTGCTGTAGGGTTTCTGTATTGCCACAAAGGATTTGGCATGGAGGCTCTTGTCCAGGCTCACTAGCGGCTGGTAGGTGAACCTCAGCTGGGGGTTGCTTCTGAGGGTCTGGTGAAGCTGCTGGATGCCCAATCGTACATCTTCCCCAGCGAGAGCAACACCTCATGGGCACGGACTGGATGGTACAGAATTGGACTAGTATTTCCTTCCTGCTCCTCCTCTTCCTCCATCCACAAGTCCAACTCTAAAGAATCTGCACATAGAACAGAATACTGATTGAACAGAGAAACACCTCATCTCCCCTTCCCACTTGAGAAAGGGTCCTGAGCCAAAATGTTAACCCTTTTTCTCCCTCTCTGGATGTTGCCTGATCTGCTGAATCCCTCCAGCCTCGCATTATTCAGTAAAGGTAGGGTATTCCTTCTGGTACTGGCTGAATTACCGTAACAACCTTTAATCAAAGAAAATATTACACGCCAGATCCTGATTAGAAAGGGCAGGGGTGAGGAAGATTTTTGGAGTTGGGTGTTCATGACAACATTTTGGAAAAAAGCCACATGTAATACAGGAGTAATACAGAGGTAGCGGATGGAAACATAATCTGTGAAGGTCCAAGAATAATAATCACAGATTTAACCTGATGGGATACAATGAAAGAAGGTGGGAGATTGCAGGTTTTCACAAAGTAGCTTGGATTCATTTCTTTCCTGGGTGTAAAAAGAGAGGCCTGAAAGTGAAAGAAAACATGGGGAGCATGTAAGCAACAATGATCACATATTTATTTACATATTCCTTCCTGCACCTCTTCAGATATAGTTAAGGTGAAACACCGAAGAATTGAGGGATATGGAAAACCATCACAGTGAAGGTCAACTATGATCATACTGACTGTTGGGTCAGGCTTGAGGGGCCAAGTGGCCTCGTCCTGCTTCTGTTTTCTTGTGTTCATTTTATTCCTGCCTAACAGTAAATGATAAACTAGACAAGAAAAGCCCAGGTTCAAATGTAATGTTATATGCATTGTTACCGGAGTAAAAATACAACACTGTGGTGGTAGAAAACCAATGTTATTCCAACGTACAAGGGAGTTGGAACAATTCAACAGAATGAGATCAATTAACTTAATGTCTGCGGTAGGAGAGAAAATGAAACTCTTATTCAAGATAACAGAGAAATAACTGGAATATTAAAATTCAATAAAGAGCAATCAACACCGATGTCAAAAGCACATTTGAGTAACTGGTTCTTTTAAATAGTTACAAATATGGTAGATAAGTGTAATGATGTAAATACAAAATATATAGAAGGTTAAATAGAGACACAACCAGTGTCAGATCCTGTTATGAGTTTATATCCATTGTTGTTGTTGGATGAGGCAGGTAAGAATTTGGGTGCATTTATGCAGTATAAACAACAACAAACTTTCATCACCTCATCATGGTCACACAGTAGGTGGGGATCACTGAGGAAGAGCGGAATATTGGTTAACAAATCATGAGATCAGTGAAGACATCACTGTCAATCACATGTGCAGCAATGGATTCAGGGTTGGGAAGGACGGGTAATATGAATGAAATAAGGGCTGCAATTCAGGAACAAACAGGGCGATGAGAAGATGCTCCTCTTGAAGGGACGCACACCTTAGAGGTCACAACTGTGATTACTAATCAATCTAATAGATAGCAAGTAACTAATGCGTGGAACGCGCTTCCACGGGAAACGGTCAAAGCAGATTGCAGAGAGATTTAAGGGATAAATACAAAGTTATGGTGAAACATAAGATGGAAAACATATGTTTGCATTGCAGCAGGCCAAGCGACTGCACGGTTAGATGGGCCGAATTGCCACCCAGTCATCCAACACAAGATGACACGGGCCCCCTTCCCTTTTGAGGAGAAACCCGCAGTTGGCGACACGCGTTCCCCGGGGACAGCGCTGCTTCCGTGTTGTGTGCTGCTGGACAGGAAGAGACTCTGCGACATGCTGACATCACTTCCTTAGGCCGGCATGCCACTCACAGGAAGTGGGCAGTCTCCTCAAGCAGCATGAAGAATTCGAAATAAGGTGAACGTCACTCATTTCAGTAGCGCTTCTGTTAGCAGGCACTACAGTATTTACTAAAGGCTCATCCAGACAGTCATGAGGTGTGTGATCCATGGAAACTTGGCCGCATGGATTAGGAATTGGCTGACCAATTAAGGCTGAGGGTGGTTGTAGATGGAGTGCATCCTGTCTGGAGATCGCTGTCTGTATGGACTCCTGCTCTTTGTGAACTCTGCTGAGTCCAGGAGTTGGGATGTTACAATAAAGTTGTATAAGACATTGATGAGGCCAAATTTGGAGAATTGTGTGCAGTTCTGGTAACCTAACTACAGGAAAGATATCAATAAGATAGGAAGAGTGCAGAGAAGATTTACTAGGATGTTGCCTGGACTTCAGGAACTGAGTTACAAGGAAAGGTTAAACAGGTTAGGACTTTATTCCCTGGAGCGTAGAAGAATGAGGGGAGATTTGTTAGAGGTATTTAAAATTTTGAGGGGGTTAGACAGAGTAAATGTAGATGGGTAGGTGAGATGCAAACCAGAGGACATGAGTTAAGGGTAAAAGGGAAAAAATTTGGGGGTGGGGGAACATGAGGGGGAACTTTTCACACAGAGAATGGTGGGAGTGTGGAACAAGCTGCCAGCTGAATTGGTGAATGCAGGCTTAATTTTAATATTTAAGAAGAATTTAAATCCCACATCAGACAATAGGGTGGTTAAGTAGGCATATGATATGCTGGGAGTTCAAGTTCAAGAGCTGCAGGGTACCGTTGCAGCTTTATAAAACGCTGGTTAGACCATACTTGGGGTATTGCATTCAGTTTTGGTTGTCTCATTAAATTAAAAAAAAATTAAATTTAGACATACAGCATGGTAACAGGTGATCTTGGCCCAGAATCCCGTGCTGCCCAATTTACACCCCATTAACCTCTACCCCTGATACGTTTCAAACAGTGGGAGGAAACCGGAGCCTCCAGGGAATACCCACACAGATAAGGGGAGAACGTACAAACCTCCTTACAGACAGCATGGGATTCGAACCCTGGTCCAGTCCTGATCGATGGCGCTGTAAAAGTGTTGTGCTAAATGCTACACCCACCATGCTACTCTGCCAACGTGGAAGGATGTGGAAATTTTATAGAGGATCAGAGGAGATTTTTCAGGATGTTGCCTGGATTAGAGAACATGTCTTATGAGGTATATTAGAGCAAGTTTGAACATTTGGAACAATGGAGAATGAGAGGCAACTTAATAGAGGTGTATAAGATTATGAGAGAGACAGATATGAGCAAATACAAGAGGACATCTGTTAAAGGTGAGTGGAGGAAAGTGTAGGGGAGATGTCAGGGTTACGTTTTTTTCCACAAAGAGTGGTGGGAGCCTGGAATGCATTGCCGGGGTGGTGGAGGCTGGCACAATAGGGACATTTAAAGGTCTCTCAGATAGGCACATGGATAAAAGAATATTGGACTGTGAGGAAAGGAAGGCTTACATTCAGATTTCAGATTTATTGTCAGTACATACATGACATTGCATATAAACCTGAGATTCTTTTCCCTGTAGATGTGGCAGAATAACCACTTATTGGTGGTGCAAAAATTAAACTGTATTCAATGTACACACGTAAACAAATGAAGGACAGTAAACAGACTGCGCAACACAGAGAGAATAAAAAATCAATAACGTGCACAAGGAAGAGTCCTTAAAGGAGTCCCTGATTGATTTGTGGTTGAGGAGTCTGATGGTGGAGAGGGAGCAGCTGTTCCTGAATCTGGTGGTGCGAGTCTTGTGGCACCGAGACCTCTTTCCTGATGGCAGCAGCGAGAACAGAGCGTGTGCTGGGTGATGTGGATCCTTGATGATTGCTGCTGCTCTCTGAAGGTATCATTCCCTGTAAATATTCTCGATAGAGGGGACGGTTTTGCTTGTGACGTCCTGGGCTGTGTCCACTACCTTTTGGCTGGCTTTGCACTTGGGAGTATTGGTGTCCCCAAACCAGACCATGATGCAGCCGGTCAGCACACTTTCCACCACACTTCTGTAGAAATTTGCCAGGATTTCTGATGTCATACCAAACTCCACAAACTGCTTAGGAAGTAGAGGCACTGACAAGCTTTCTTCACGATGTCATTACTATGTTTGCTCCAGGAAATATTCTCCAAGATGGTGACTCCCAAGAACTTAAAATATGCTCACCCTCTCCACCTCTAGTCCCCCCCAATGATCACTAGATTGTAGACATCTGGTTTTGCTTTCCCAAAGTCAACAATCAACTCCGTAGTTTTGGTGACATTGAGTGCAAGGTTGTTCGCTGACTCATCCCCTTCCTTTATACAACCCACTACTGTGGTATCGTCAGCGATTTTGTAGATGGTGTTATTGTCGTACCAAACCACACAGGCAAAGGTGTACAGAGAGTTGAGCAGGGGGCTAAGAACGCAGCTCAGTGGTGCTCTGGTACTGATGGAGATTGTGGAGGAGATGTTCTTACCAATCCTTACTGATTGTGGTCTGGAGGTAAGGAAATCCAGGATCCAATTACACAGTGAGTGCTAACTCCCAGTTCTTGGAATTTGCTGCTCAGTTTTGAGGGGATGATGGTGTTAAATGCTGAACTGTAGTCGATAAAGAGCATCTTGATGGATGCACCTTTGCTGCCCAGATGTTCCAAGCCTTTGTGTGTATCCAGTGAGATGATGGTATCTGCCGTAGACCTGTTGCTGTGATAGATGAATTGGAACGGATCCATGTTGCCACTCAGTCAGGAGATGATATGTTTCAACACCAACATTTCAAAATACTTCATCACTGTTCATGAGTGCCACTGGTCGATTGATTGATTGTGGAGTAGGTTGATATTGGTTTGCACAACATTGTGGGCTGAATGGCCTGCACTGTGTTGTATTGTTTTACATTCTAGATCATTCAGGCACTGTAAAATTCCATAATGCCATCAGCCTTTTATATCACCGAACAATGTCATCACCAACTCAGCGATTTATTCACAATGTAAAGATGAGGCCCGAGAATAGATTCCTGAATCAGCATCCTTGTATCTCAAGTTCACTGATACAGCAAGCTATTTAACTGTATTCCGCAGCACTGCAGAAACTGATCTGTCCTGGGGGACGAACCAGGAGGCACAGACTCAGGATAACTGGATTCCAATTCAAGATGTTGGTTAGAAGTTCTTTCCAATTCAGCATTGGTCATTCTCTACCCCGGGGAGGGTGAACACTGAAATGTTTAGTATCTTCAAGAAAAGCAGATTAGGAACCATCAGAGCTCTCAGGGGTTAAGGACACCAGCACAAAGTAGAGTTCCCATTAATTATGGGATGAGTTGTGATCTTATGTCATCGTAGAGTTATTCCAGCATGGTAACAGGATGTTCGGCCCAACCCATCCCTGCTGACCAAGCTACCTTCTTGAGCTAGTTTGGCCCATGTCCCTCCAGATCTCCAATACATGTATCTGTCTAAATGTCTTACAAATCTAAACAGCTGTCCACACCTCTACCCCTTCTTCTCACAGTGCATACCACACACCCACCACACTCTGGTTGAAAATCGTGCCCCTCAGATCCCTTTCAAATCTTTCCCTCTCACCTTCATTCCACGCTCTCCAGTTCTGCTACCCTGGGAAAAGGACAGAGGCTATTTTTCTTATTATTGCCGCTGGTGATTTTCTTGAACCTCTAGAAGGTCTCACTTAGCCTCAGCCTCCAAGGGAAATGGTACTAGCCTAGACAATCTCTCATAGAGTCACACGGCAAGGAAATAGGCCCTTTGGCCCAACTTGTCCCTGCTGACGAAAATGTCCCACCCATAGAACCTTCCCGCATTTGGCCCATATCCCTTGAAACACATTCTATCCATTTTTTCTGTCCAAATTTTTGTTAAACGTTGTAATAGTACCTGCCCCATCCACTTTGCCGGCAGCCTGTTCCACACACCCACAACTATCTGTGTAAAAAAAAGTTACGCCTTTTAGGTGAAAGAGTTAGATAGAGCTCTTAAAGATAACGGAGTCAAGGGATATGGGGAGAAGGCAGGAACAGGGTGATACACTATCAATAATACCAAAATAATACAGGGGAATCATGCTGCTCTCCATTGCAGGCAAAATCTTCGCTAGGATTCTACTAAATAGAATAATACCTAGTGTCGCCGAGAATATTCTCCCAGAGTCACAGTGCGGCTTTCGCGCAAACAGAGGAACTACTGACATGGTCTTTGCCCTCAGACAGCTCCAAGAAAAGTGCAGAGAACAAAACAAAGGACTCTACATCACCTTTGTTGATCTCACCAAAGCCTTCGACACCGTGAGCAGGAAAGGGCATTGGCAAATACTAGAGCGCATCGGATGTCCCCCAAAGTTCCTCAACATGATTATCCAACTGCACGAAAACCAACAAGGTCGGGTCAGATACAGAAATGAGCTCTCTGAACCCTTCTCCATTAACAATGGCGTGAAGCAAGGCTGTGTTCTCGCACCAATCCTCTTTTCAATCTTCTTCAGCATGATGCTGAACCAAGCCATGAAAGACCCCAACAATGAAGACGCTGTTTACATCCGGTACCGCACGGATGGCAGTCTCTTCAATCTGAGGCGCCTGCAAGCTCACACCAAGACACAAGAGAAACTTGTCCGTGAACTACTCTTTGCAGACGATGCCGCTTTAGTTGCCCATTCAGAGCCAGCTCTTCAGCGCTTGACGTCCTGCTTTGCGGAAACTGCCAAAGTGTTTGGCCTGGAAGTCAGCCTGAAGAAAACTGAGGTCCTCCATCAGCCAGCTCCCCACCATGACTACCAGCCCCCCCACATCTCCATCGGGCACACAAAACTCAAAACGGTCAACCAGTTTACCTATCTCGGCTGCACCATATCATCAGATGCAAGGATCGACAACGAGATAGACAACAGACTCGCCAAGGCAAATAGCGCCTTTGGAAGACTACACAAAAGAGTCTGGAAAAACAACCAACTGAAAAACCTCACAAAGATAAGCGTATACAGAGCCGTTGTCATACCCACACTCCTGTTCGGCTCCGAATCATGGGTCCTCTACTGGCATCACCTACAGCTCCTAGAACGCTTCCACCAGCGTTGTCTCCGCTCCATCCTCAACATCCATTGGAGCGCTTTCATCCCTAACATCGAAGTACTCGAGATGGTAGAGGTTGACAGCATCGAGTCCACGCTGCTGAAGATCCAGCTGCGCTGGGTGGGTCACGTCTCCAGAATGGAGGACCATCGCCTTCCCAAAATCGTGTTATATGGCGAGCTCTCCACTGGCCACCGTGACAGAGGTGCACCAAAGAAAAGGTACAAGGACTGCCTAAAGAAATCTCTTGGTGCCTGCCACATTGACCACCGCCAGTGGGCTGATATCGCCTCAAACCGTGCATCTTGGCGCCTCACAGTTTGGCGGGCAGCAACCTCCTTTGAAGAAGACCGCAGAGCCTACCTCACTGACAAAAGGCAAAGGAGGAAAAACCCAACACCCAACCCCAACCAACCAATTTTCCCTTGCAACCGCTGCAACCGTGTCTGCCTGTCCCGCATCGGACTTGTCAGCCACAAACGAGCCTGCAGCTGACGTGGACTTTTACCCCCTCCATAAATCTTCGTCTGCGAAGCCAAGCCAAAGAAGAAGAAGGAAGAAGAAGAGAATACCAAAAGGCTTGAGTTGCAGAGTGACAGGCTCCTAATACCATAAGACTTGGACCATGTGAGGTGGTATGTCATGCATGACGGGACGGCAGACAACACAGCAGCACCACAAGCTCTGGAGGATCAGCAGGAAGGAACCACAGTCGACGCGGGAGGGTCGCGGACCCCCACGGAGCAGCATAAAGAGCGGCAGACAAACGCATCCCCATGGGCGGAAAGCCCTACATCCACGCACCATACCCTCACCCCAGTCCCGCAAAGGTCCAGAAGGAAGAAGAAATTGTGTCAAATACTGGACTTGTGAATGGGTGCAAAGAGACAGAGAGGGTGGGGGGCAGGAGGGTCAGTCACAATTTTTTAAGGGGGGGATGAATGTGGTGGTATATCATGCATGATGTCATTACACCACTAGGTCACCAGGTGGCTCACCTAGTGACTTTGTATATAAGCCCAGGGGGAATCCCTTCCCCCTCATTCTGGCCTAGGCTTGTACAGAGGCAAGACCAAGCCCTCAAAGCCTAGCTGTATACCAGTCTATTAAAACTAGTATTTTACCTGTACTCTGCCTCGTGTGGTTTGACGCTAGTAGCCTACACCATGCTCCTGTTCTGGCCCGATCCCAGAGTCACTGAGAGAAGGTGGGCCAGCCATATATATGAGGCAAACATATACACAGTACCAGTAACCAATTAACAGTATACATTGGTGTATCACCACACAGGGTACTGATTGTGAATGATCAGCCATGATCACAGTGAATGGCAGTGCTGGCTCAAAGGACCAATTGGCCTACTCTACTACTATGCCTATTGTCTATTGCTCCTGTTAAATCTCCCCCCTCTCCCCCACCATTGTCCTCTGATTCCCCCTGCAAAACACTCTACGTGCACCTCATGAGATCACCCTTCATCCTCCTGCGCTTCAGGGAATAAAGCCCCAGTCTGCTCAACCTTTCTCTGTAGCTCAGGCCCCCCCCCACCCCAAGTTCTGGTAACATCCTCACAAACCTTCTCTGCCTCCTCTCCATCTTGATAACATCTTTACTGTAGCACAGTGACCAAAACTGAACACAATACTCCAAATGGGGCCTCACCAACGCCCTATGACCTTCAAACTTCTATACTGAATACTCCATCTGATGAAGACCAATATGGCTGAAATCCTTTTTGACCACCCTATCTACCTGTGACTCCACATTCAAGTACTATGTACCTGTACTCCTGGATCCCTTCGCTCCACAACACACCCCAGATACCTACCATTAACTTTGGAGGCCCCATCTATGTTAGACTTACCAAAATGCAACATCTCTCATTTCTCTACATTAGAACATAGGACATTACAGGCATTCAGCCCTGATATTGTGCTGACCTTATGTAAACCTTCTCCACAACAATCTAACCCTTCCCCATCTCACATCAATAACCCTCCATATTCTTTACATCTATGTGCCCATCTGAGAGTCTTTTGAATATCTCTATTGTACCAACCTCCACTACTGCCCCTGGCAATGCATTCCAATCACCCACCACTCTGTATAAAAAAAAACTTGCCTCTGACATTTCCCCAAAACAATCCTTTACTCGGCTTCAACAGATGTCCTCTGGAATTTGCTATTGTTACCCCAGAGTTTTATGGAGCTGCATCATGGCTCTTGAATTCAATCGCCTGGCTAATGAAAGCCAAAACACCATATGCTTTCTTATCTACCCTATCAACTCCTGCACCCTCGAGAGATCTATGGAATTGGACCCCAAGATCCATCTGTTCCTCCACATTAACCATGTACTCCACTTTCAAGTTCATCCTCCCAAAGTTCATCACTTCACACTTATCCAGATTGAACGCCATAGAACATAGAATACTACAGTACAGTCCAGGCCCTTCAGACCTCGATGTTGTGCTGAGCCATATATTCCATTTTTAAAAAATACTCGACTTTCCTAACCTGTAATCCTCTATTTTTCTTCCATCCATGTGTCTGTCTAAGAATCTCTTAAATACCCCCAATGTTTCAGTCTCCACAAGGGGACTGGGCATTCCAGGCCCCCACAAAAAACTTACCCCTGATGTCTCCCCTAAACTTCCCTCCCTTCACTTTGTACACATGTCCCCTGGTGTTTGCTATTCCTGCCTTGGGAAACAGGCATTGGCCGTCCATCCTGTCTATGCCTCTCAGAATCTCGTAGACCTCTATTAAGTCTCATCTCATTCTTCTACACTCCAAAGAGAAAAGTCCCAGCTCTGCTAACCTTACCTCAAAAGACATTTTCCAATCCAGGCAACATCCTGGTAAATCTCCTCTGCCCCCTCTCCAAAGCTTCCACATTCTTCCTATAGTGAGGTGACCAGACTGAACACAATACTCTAAGTGAGGTCTCACCAGAGATTTGTAGAGTTGCAACATGACCTCTCTACCCCTGAACTCAATCCCCATATTAATGAAGCCCAACATCCCATAGGCCTTCTTAACTATCCTATCAACCTGCGCGGTGACTTTGAGGAGTGCATGGATTTGGACCCCATGTTCATTCATACTCCTAAATAACTGAGCATTAACCCTGTACTCAGCCTTCCAGATTGACCTTCCAAAATGCATCACCTCACACTTATCCAGATTGAACTCCATCTGCCACTTCTCTGCCCAACTTTGCATTGAGTCTTTATCCTCTTGTAACCTTCTATAACCTTCTGCTCCGTCTACAGCTCCTCCAACCTGTGTATTAAAACTTACTGACCCATCCTTCTAACTCTTCATCTAGGTCATTTCTAAAAATCTCAGAGCAGGGGTCTCAGCACTGATCCCTGCGGTACTTGACTGATTAAGTTCCATCAATCATTCCTCTGACCACCTAGCCAACTGATCAAGATCCTGCTCTAATATTTGACAATTGTCTTCACTCTCTACGAATAACAGACACTTTAGTGTCATTCACAAACTTACAGTTTTACCCAAGAGACATCAAACGCCCAGCACCAAACCCTGTGGCATCCCACTAGTTACAGCCTTCCAGTGGACAAAAATCAATGGGCCCAGCACCAAACCCTGTGGCATCCCACTAGTCACAGCCTTCCAGTGGACAAAAATCAATGGGCCCAGCACCAAACCCTGTGGCATCCCACTAGTTACAGCCTTCCAGTGGACAAAAATCAATGGGCCCAGCACCAAACCCTGTGGCATCCCACTAGTCACAGCCTTCCAGTGGACAAAAATCAATGGGCCCAGCACCAAACCCTGTGGCATCCCACTAGTCACAGCCTTCCAGTGGACAAAAATCAATGGGCCCAGCACCAAACCCTGTGGCATCCCACTAGTTACAGCCTTCCAGTGGACAAAAATCAATGGGCCCAGCACCAAACCCTGTGGCATCCCACTAGTTACAGCCTTCCAGTGGACAAAAATCAATGGGCCCAGCACCAAACCCTGTGGCATCCCACTAGTCACAGCCTTCCAGTGCAAGAAACAACCTTCCATCATACCCTCAGCTTTCTTCCATGAAGCCAATTTTCTATCCAATCTGTTAACTTACCTTGGATCCCATACGATCTAATCTTCCAGAGCAACTGACCATGCAGACCCTTATTGAATGCCATGCTCAAATTCACACAGCTCTGCCCTCATCAACCTTCTTGGTCACATCTTTAAAATCTCAGATTGTGGGATTTGACCTCCTGAAGTGCCAGTTGATGAAGTCAACAAAGACGATGTGGTCAAACAATAATCATGACTTTTATTAGCAGAAACTCATGGTACAATAATGAAAGACAATAGGTGCATATCCAGTTATATCCAAGGGGAGTGTCCTTAACAGTAGAGATAATGTACAGCCAATGTTAGTATAGCAAGGCTCGCCAGAGGGGAGACAGGCAGCTTGGCAGACATTCACCACACCTTGCACTTACAAAACCATGCTGAATTCCCTTAATTGGGCCTTGCTCTCTTGTAACTTTCTAACTACAGACGTTGGGCTCACTGGCCTGTTTCTTCTTTGGCTTGGCTTCGCGGACGAAGATTTATGGAGGGGGTAAAAAGTCCACGTCAGCTGCAGGCTCGTTTGTGGCTGTAGTTCACAGGCTTTTCCCTGAAGCTCTTCCCAAACAGAAGCACAACATTTGCTAACCTCCAGTCTTCTGCCACCTCAATTGTATTTAATAACAACTCAAATCTCAGCCAGGACGCTTGCAATTTCCTTGCCAGCTTCCCCCAGTGTCCTTGGACATATCTGAGGCCTGTGATTGGAAGTGTAGCTCAGAGTTCAGTGCTGGGATAATTCTTGTTTGTTGTCTGTATCAATGACAGTAATCTAGATGATAATGTGGTAAAAACTGGAACAGCAAGTTTACTGATGACACAAAGATTGGACGTGTTGTGGACAGCGAGAAAGTCTTTTCAAAGCTTGCATAGGGATCTGGACCAACTGGAAAAAATAGGCCAGAAAATGGGAGATGAAATTTAATGCAGACAAGTGTGAGGTGTTACATTTTGGAAGGACAAACCAAGGTAGGACATACATAGTAAATGCTAGGGCTCTGAAGAGTGAGGTAGAGCAGAGGGATCTGGAAATATAGATACAGATTTCCGTGATAGTGGCATCACAGGTGGATAGGGTTATAAAGAGAGATTTTGGCATATTGGCCTTCATAAATCAAAATATTGAGTACAGGAGTTGGGATGTTATACTTTAAGACATTGGTGAGGCCAAATTTGGAGTATTGTGTGCAGTTCTGGTTGCTAAACTACAGGAAGGATATCAGTAAGATTGAAAGAGTGCAGAGAAGATTTACTCGGATGTTGCTGGTGTAATGATATGGTTGTATGTACAAGCTGGCCCGCCTTCCTGATGACATCCTCTCCTAGACTCCTCTCTGGACTCCTCCCATGTGACCCAGGCCACAAAGGTCGAGTCCTCTCTTCTTCTCCTCATTTTCCCTAGCCTTGACCTGGGCCAGCAGTCTCTTGTATAATAAAGCCTATCGTTCCCCTCAGTCTTTGTCTCTGTAATTATTGGGGGGCAACTGATAGCACCCAACAATTTATTACATAAGATTTTGAAGGTAATAGAGAAGTTGCTGTGCCCAGATCGGCTAGAGGTAGGTCCCCAAGTCACGGGTCCATCTGTACCCTTCGAACAGTGGGTGATCTGTTTTAATAATTTCCTCGACGCCACCGCTGAAGTGATCGATTCCGACGAGAAGAAGCTGAAGGTCCTACAGGCACGAGTCGGCTAGATGGCTTTCCAGGCCAACCAAAGCAGTGCGACCTACGTTGAGGCGAAGGCTGAGCCAAAGGTGAACAAAGTCTACTCCCGTTACCTGTTGGCATCCCGAAAACAACAGCCTGGTGAGTCCGCTGAAGAGTTCATCCAATCCTTGGTCACACTGGGAAAAGACTGGGGAACCCCATGGCCACGATATCGTTGACACAGTGCGTGGAAGATCTGGTCCAAGATGCCTGTGTGTCGGGATTGAGGTCGGATTATATCCAACAAAGTCTCCTCGAGAAGGATCAACTCCTGCTAAAAAGGGCGATCCTCCTGATCAGAACTCTAAAGTCGGCCCAGTGTCATGTGGAGTCAATCGCGGGCAGAAGCGGGCCTATCACGTACTTCCCACCATGAGGGCCACCGTCCTTGGACTCAGCGTCTGGGGTTACTGACCCGACTACCGCTGTGACGACGCTGTCGGCATCGTCAAGATGCAACTTCTGCAGGCAGGCTCGGCACTTGAGATGCATCTGCCCCGCGAAAGGTGCCACGTGCTTGGGCTGAGGGAAGAAGGGCCATTACCAGAAGGTCTGTCGGTCCAGACCCCTCTCCAGGAGCTGTGCAGCGTGTGTGCCCAAGGAACTTCCGGTACTGACCGCATGCGCAGTAAGGGGACGTCATCTTACCTGCTACCGCTCCCAACCTCTACGCCGCAGCCTACCACACCGATGATGTCACTTCCACTCGCCACGACTCCACTTCCCCTTTCTTCTCCGACAAGGCAGTGTGGTCAACATGGAGGTCGCCATCTTGGGCAGGCCTTCCCACCGACGACGAGAACGAGGAGATGCCTGTCTTGGCATCAGTAACCCTGAATCAAGCCAGCCCTCACCAGATCTTGAATTCCATGATGCAGATCGAGATGAATGGGCATAAGATGAACTGCCTCTTTGACAGCGGCAGTAACAAAAGTTTTGTCCATCCCGACATGTTCCACGAACTCTCCCTTCCTGTCAGACCGATGACCAATCAGTATCAATGGCAGCGAAGGACCAACAAGCTTGTATCCGGGGGTATTGTGTAGCATCTCTAACGGTGGGGGGTGAGGTGTAACAATGATTTTGTATCGTTGATCATGCCCCAGCTCTGCGCGCCGATCCTCCTGGGCCTCGACTTCCAGAGTCAGTTCAGGAGTGTGACGACAGTGTTCGGGGACCCCCAACTGCCACTGACCATTCACAACCCCCAGCTCTCAGACACCGCCCCCCCAACCAAGCACCCAGTCTCCGGCACCATCCTATGGACTCACCACTTTCCAGGTGGCCCCTCCATCATTATTCGTGAACCTCACCCCGGACTGCAAACCGATCGCCACCAAGAGTAGGCGCTATAGCACGGAGGATATGCAGTTCATCTGGGCTGAGGTTCAGCGACTTCTGGTGGAGGGGATCATCGCCTCTAGCTCCAGCCCCTGGAGGGCGCAGGTCCTCCTGGTCAGAAGGGCAGGCAAGCCCCGGATGGTGATCGACTATTGTCAGACCATCAACCGTTTCATCCAGTTGGACGCGTACCCGCTACCCCGGATAGCCGACTTGGTCAATAAGGTCACGCAATACAGAGTTTTTTCGACCAATGACCTCAAGTCGGCTTACCATCAACTTCCCTTCTGTCCAAGCGATCAAATCTACACGGGATTTGAGGCCGATGGAAAACTATTCCACTTCCTGTGAATGCCTTTTGGTGTTACTAACGGTGTCTCTGCTTCTCAGAGGGTAATGGACCGGATGGTGGAGGAGCACAAGCTGACGGCAACATTCACATATCTCGACAAGGTCACCATCTGCAGCCACGACCAGCAGAACCACGATGCTAATCTCGCCAAGTTCTTACATATGGCCAAGTCCCTCAATTTGACGTACAATAAAGACAAGTGCGTGTTTAATACAGATCGCCTGGCCCTTCATGGATGCTTCATGGCGCATGGTGTCATTACCCCGGACCCAGACTGCATGCAACCCCTTATGGAGCTCCCAGACCCAAACACCCTAAAGGCACTGAAGGGGTGCCTGGGATTGTGTTTTTACTACGCACAATGGATGCCCAATTAAGCTGATTAAGCCAACCCGCCAACCTTCCCATTATCGGCGGAAGCCCAGGCTGCGTTTCACCAGATTCGAGGAGACATCACAAAGGCCATGATACATGCCGTGGATGAATCCGTCCCCTTCCAAGTGGAGAGTGATGCCTCCGACTTCGCACTTGCCGCCACACTGAACCAGGCAGGCAGGCAGGTAGCGTTTTTCTCCCGTACCCTGCATGGTCCCGAAGTATGGCACTCCTCTGTCGAGAAGGAGGCACAAGCAATCGTTAAGGTGGTGCACCACTCACTGGCGGCATTACCTGGCCAGTAAAATGTTTACCCTGCTGACTGACAAGAGGGCAGTGGCCTTCATGTTCAAAACAGCAGGGTAAAATCAAAAATGACAAGATTCTTAGGTGGAGGATCAAGTTATCCACCTATAATTATGATATCTTGTATCAGCCGGGCAAACTCAATGATCCCCCAGATGCCTTAACCCAAGAGATGTGCACCAGCGCGCATCTCGACCATCTCCATGCCCTGCACGACAATTTGTGCCACCCCGGAGTACCGAGGCTGTACCATTTCATTAAAACTCGGAATCTCCCGTACTCCGTTGATGATGTCCGGTCCATGACCAGAAGCTGCCAGATCTGTGCCGAATGTAAGCCACAGTTCTACTGGCCAGAAAAGGCACACCTCATTAAGGTCAGTGTCGATTTCAAGGGCCCCCTCCCAACCTCCAATAGGAACGCCTACTTCCTGACGGTGGTGGACGAATTCTCCAGGTTCCCCTTTGCTATTCCCTGCCTGGAATATGACCTCGACGACGGTTATTAAGGCGCTGCGCAGCATCTTGACCCTGTTCGGGAACCACGACTATATTCATAGTGACTGGGGATCCTTGTTCATGAGTGAGGAGAATGGTCAACAAAAATATATTCTGGTCAGGAAAAAGGGCAGCAAGGGAGGGAAAAATCAACCGTGGTTAACAAAGGAAATAAAGGAGAGTATAAAATTGAAGGCACAGGTGTACAAAGCTGCAAAGAGCAGTGGGAAACTGGAAGATTGGGAAAACTTTAAGAGACAACAAGGGGTTACAAAGCGGGTAATAAGAAATGGGAAAAAGGATTATGAAAGTCAATTGGCACAAAATATAAAAACAGAAAGCAAAAAATTTTATAAATATATACTAGAAGAGGGTGGCCAAAGTTAACATAGGACCCTTGGAGGATGAGAAAGGAAAACTGGTAGCAAAAAGTGAGGAAATGGCCGAGGCATTAAACAAATATTTTGTGTCAGTCTTCACGGTGGAAGACATGTCCAGAATACCCAAGTGCGGAGTTAAGGATGCGAATGTTGGGGAGGGCCTTGATAAAATAGTTGTTACAAAGGAAGTAGTGATGGAGAAACTAATGGGACTAAAGCCAGACAAATCATCTGGTCCTGATGATATGCATCCAAGGGTTCTGAAGGAAATGGCAGAAGTTATACTTGATGCATTGGTGGTCATAGAACAAAATTTCTTGGATTCTGGGCAGGTGCCGGCAGACTGGAAGATAGCAAATGTCACGCCACTTTTTAAGAAGGGATGTAGGCAGAAGACTGGAAATTATCGGCCAATTAGCTTGACATCTGTAGTTGGAAAAATGCTTGAAGCCATCATTAAAGATGAAATAGTGAAACTTTTGCAACCATATAACCATATAACCACTTACAGCACAGAACAGGCCAGTTCGGCCCTACTAGTCCATGCCGTAACAAATCCCCACCCTCCTAGTCCCACTGACCAGCACCCGGTCCATACCCCTCCAGTCCTCTCCTATCCATGTAACTATCTAGTCTTTCCTTAAATGTAACCAATGATCCCGCCTCGACCACGTCTGTCGGAAGCTCATTCCACATCCCCACCACCCTTTGCGTAAAGAAATTTCCCCTCATGTTCCCCTTATAATTTTCCCCCTTCAATCTTAAACCATGTCCTCTAGTTTGAATCTCCCCCACTCTTAATTGAAAAAGCCTATCCACGTTTACTCTGTCTGTCCCTTTTAAAATCTTAAACACCTCTATCAAGTCCCCTCTCAATCTTCTACGCTCCAGAGAAAAAAAGCCCCAGTCTGCACAACCTTTCCCTGTAACTCAAACCTTGAAATCCTGTCAACATTCTCGTGAACCTTCTCTGCACTCTCTCTATTTTGTTTATATCTTTCCTATAATTTGGTGACCAAAACTGTACACAGTACTCCAAATTTGGCCTCACCAATGCCTTGTACAATTTCATCATAACCTCCCTACTCTTGAATTCAATACTCCGATTTATGAAGGCCAACATTCCAAATGCCTTCTTCACCACACCATCTCCCTGAGTATCAGCCTTGAGGGAACTATTTACCACAACTCCTAAATCCCTTTGTTGCTCTGCACATCTCAATAGCCTACCATTTAATGCATATGACCTATTTAGATTTGCCTTTCCAAAATCTAACACCTCACACTTATCTGTATTAAATTCCATCAGCCATTTCTCAGCCCACACCTCCAGCCTTCCTAAATCACCTTTTAATCTACGGTAATCTTCCTCACTGTCCACAGCACCACCAATCTTTGTATCATCCGAAAACTTGCTTATCCAATTCTCCACCCCTACTTCCAGATCGTTAATATATATAACAAACGATAGTGGACCCAGGACCGATCCCTGAGGAACTCCACTAGTCACCGGCCTCCAATTGGACAAACAATTTTCTACCACTACTCTCTGACACCTCCCATCCAACCATTGCTGAATCCATTTTACTACCTCCTCATTTATACCTAATGCCTCCACCTTTTTTCCTATCCTCCTGTGGGGAACTTTGTCAAAAGCTTTACTAAAGTCTAAATAGACAACATCCACAGCTTTCCCTTCATCAACCTTTTTTGTAACCCCCTCGAAAAAAAAAATGTAAGGGTTCAATCAGGCAGACGCAGCATGGTTTTAGAAAGGGAAGATCTTGTTTGACAAACTTGTTAGGATTCTTTGAGGATATAATGGGTGCGGTGGATAGTGGGGAACAGGTTGATGTTGTATATTTGGATTTCCAGAATGCGTTTGATAAGGTGCCGCACAAGAGACTTCTCAGTTAGTTACAGGAAAGTGGAGTCCGGGGAAGTATATTGGCCTGGATTGAAAATTGGTTGTCTGACAGGAGGCAGAGAGTCGGGATAAATGGGAGTTTTTCAGGTTGGCAGAGAGTGGTAAGTGGGGTGCTGCAGGGGTCGGTGTTAGGCCCACAACTGTTCATCATTTACATTGATCACTTGGAGGAGGGGACAAAATGTGGTGCAGACAAGTTTGCGGATGACACCAAATTGAGTGGAAGAGCAAATTGTAATGAGGATGTGGAGAGTCTGCAGAGGGATATAGTTAAGCTGGATGAGTGGGCAAAGGTCTGGCAGATGGAGTACAATGTTAGTAAGTGTGAGGTGATCCACTTTGGCAAGAAAAATAAAAGAGCTGAATATTATTTAAAGGGTGAAAAACTACAGCAAGCTGTAGTGCAGAGGGACTTGGGAGGGCTTGTGCATGAATCGCAAGAAGTTAGGTTGCAGGTGCAGCAGGTTATTAAGAAGGCAAATGGAATGTTGGCCTTCATCGCTAGAGGAATTGAATTCAGGAGTAGGGAGGTCATGTTGCAACTGTACAAGGTACTGGTGAGACCGCACCTGGAGTACTGGGTCCAGTTCTGGTCTCCATATTTGAGGAAGGATATACTGGCTTTGGAGACGGTCCAGAGGAGGTTTACTAGGTTGATCCCTGGGATGAAGGGGTTGACTTACGATGAAAGATTAAATCATCTAGGATTGTATTTGCTCGAGTTCAGAAGAATGAGCGGAGATCTTATAGAAACATATAGGATTATGAAGGGTATGGATAGGATAGATGTAGGAAGGTTTTTTGAGCCGGCCGGGGAAACTAAAACGAGAGGACACAGTCTCAAGATTCGGGGGAGTAGATTTAGGACAGAGATGAGGAAAAATAGTTTTTCCCAGAGAGTAGTGAATGTTTGGAATTCTCTAACCAGGGAAGTGTTTGAGGCTGCCTCATTAAACATATTTAAAATTCGGGTAGATAAATTTTTACATGATAGAGGAATTAGGGGATATGGGGAGAAGGCAGGTAGGTGGAGTTAGGTCATAAATTAGATCAGCCATGATCGTATTGAATGGCGGAGCAGGCTTGATGGGCCATTTTTGGCCGACTCCTGTTCCTACTTCCTATGTTCCTATGATAGTACTTCCTGGCCAGAAGCATAGCCACCAATAGGACCATCAGCTATAACCCCAGGGGTAATGGCCAGGTGGAAAGGGAGAACGCCATTGTCTGGAAGGCGATGCTCCTGGCCCTCAGGTCTAAGAGCATGCCAGTGTCCCACTGGCAGGATGTTTTGCCCGAGGCCCTCCACGCCATCCGGTTGTTGCTATGCACCGCTACTAACAGCACCCCGCATGAACGCCTCTTTGCTTTCCCGAGGAGATCGGCGAATGGTTCATCCATTCCTCCCTGGTTGGCAACCCCAGGGCTGGTCCTGCTACGGAAGCACATCAGGGGCCATATGACGGACCCACTGGTGGAAGCGGTGCACCTCATTCATGCCAACCCCCAAAATGTGTTTGTGAGGTACCCTGATGGCCACGAGGACACTGTACCGATCCAAGACCTGGCGAGGGTCCGAGACCTGGCGAGGGCCGGAGACCCTGAAATGGCCCTGCCGGCCACCGACCCGACTGCGGATCTGATCGCACAGGAGAACAACCCTGGAGTCTGAACCATCTGCCTTGCCGCCAGACGTCTAGGAACCTACCCACCATGGAGCAGTGAACCTCCCATCCCCCCAGGACTCCCCCGCCAGCACCCTGACCCAAACACATGCTGCCTCAGACTCTTCCGCGATGGCCTCCTCTCTGGAGGAGTGATGCACAGACATGCTAGCCCCTTGGTGGTCCAGCTGAAGGAGGAAGTAGCCCATGTGACTAAACCTCTAGTCCGAGGGAGTGTCCGCCTTTCCGTCCATTTTTCCCCCCATTTTTTTTCTCTGATTGTTCCTGGTGGTTCCTATTTAAAAGGAGGGGTTGAATGTAATAATATTTACAGGCTGGCCCGCCCTCCTGATGACATCCTCTCCTAGACTCCTCCGACGTGACCCACGCCATAAAGGTTGAGTCCCCTCTTTCTCTCTTCATTTTCCCTAGCCTTGACCTGGGCCAGCAATCTCTTGTGTAATAAAGCCTATCGTTCCCCTCAGTTTTTGTCTGTGTAATTATTGGGCAACTGGAAGCAACCAACAGTTGGGTCTTCAGGAGTTGAGTTATAGGGAAAGATTAAGCAGGTTGGGATTTTATTCCTTGGAGCAAAAAAGAATGAGGGGAGATTTGATAGAGGAAAACAAAATGATGAGGGGTAGAGACAGATTAAATGCAAGTAGGCTTTTTCCACTTAGATTAGGAGAGATAAGTATGATAAATCATGGCTTTAGGGTGAAAGGTGAAAGGTTTAGTGGAAACTTCAGAGAATGGTAGGAGTTTGGAACGAGCTGCCATCTGATGTGGTAAATGTGGGCTCACTCTTATCTTTTAAGAATAAATTAGATAGATACATGGATGGGAGAGGTCTGGGAGTTATGGAATGGGTGTATGTCAGTGGGACGAGCGGAATGATGTTTTGGGACAGACTAGAAGGCCTGAATGTCTCCTTTCTGTGCTGTAGTTTTCTATGGTTCTATGATTAGGCCCAGGAGATTTATCCACCTTCAGGACCTTCAGCACCTCCTCAACTGTGGCATCGCAGGAGGGTCAGAGGAGGAATGAAAGTCTTTTTGGAGAGGTGAGTCTTAGAGTTGAAAGACAGTTTAGAGACTCGGGCCTTTTGCATTACAGGAGAATTGGAGGAAGAGTGAAAGTTTTGTTGGAGAGGTGAGTGTTAGAGTTTAGAGGTAGTTTAAAAAGGGCGCGAAAGGCAAAAGGTAAAGCAGAGTGTTGATTTGTGGGAGTGAGTAATTGAGATCATTTTCAGGGACAAATAAAAGGAGGGTAGTTCAGTGAAGAAGTGGAGCTTAAAGGCTTTGGCTTGAGCGAGCTGAGCAAGAGCTTGCTCCTACAAAGATAAGTTTTTAAAATAAATTTAATTACTTAGGAATAGGTAATGGAGGCAGTAATTAGGTCAGTCCAGTGCTCCATTTGTAGGATGTGGGAAGTCAGATACCCTGATGACTACACCTGCGAAAGGTGCATCTAGCTGCAGCTCCTGACAAACTGAGTAAGGGAACTGAAGCGGGTGTTGGATGAACTTTGGATTTTAATGGAGGCAGGAGTTTCAGGGAGGCGGTCACCCCTAAAGGTCAGGAAACAGGTAACTGGGTGACTATCAGGAGAGGGAAGGGGAAGAGGCAGAAAGAGCAGTGCCCCCTGTGGCTGTTCGCCTCAACAAGTACACTATTTTAGATACTGTTGGGAGAGAGGACCTACCAGGGATAAGTCAAGGTGGTCACATCTCCGCCACAAAGGCTGCCCCCCTCCCTGGCTCAGAAGGGAGGGGGAAGGAGAAGTGGAGAGCAATGGTGATTGTGGACTTGTTGGTTAGATAAGTGGATAGGAGATTCTGTGGACAAGATGGAGGCTCCGGATGGCATGATGCCTCCCAGGTGCCAGGGTCAGGGATGTCTCCGATTGTGTTTGCAACATTCTGGAGGTGGAGGGCAAGCAGACGGATGTTGTGTCCACATAGGGGCCAATAACATAGAAGTGGAGATGACGTCCTGAAGAGGGAATATAGGGAGTTAAGAAATAAGTTAAAAAGCAGGACCTCATGGGTGATAATCTCAGGATTGCTACCTGTACCACGCACTAGAGAGGGTAGAACAGGAAGTCCTGGCAGATAAATGTGTGGCTGAAGAGTTGGTGCAGGGGGAAGGGGACAGATTTCTGGATCATTGGGACCTCTTCTGGAGAAGGTCTGACCTGTACAAAAAGGACAGGCTGCACCTGAACTGGAGGGGGACCAATATCCTGGCAGGCAGATTTGCTAGAGCTGTTGGGGAGGGTTTAAACTAGTTTGGCAGGGGGTGGGAATGAGAACGTGAAGACAGAGATTAGGGTTGAAGGCCAAAAGCATGAAACTGAGTGCTCTGAGTTGGTGAGGAAGGACAGGCAGGGGGCAAAACATACATGGAGCCAGTTAGAGGGGTTGAAATGTGTCTATTTCAATGCTATGAGTATTAGGAATAAAGGGGATGAACTTGGAGCTTTGATCAGTACGTGGAACTATGATGTTGTGGCCATTACTGAAACTTGGCTGGAGGAAGGGCAGGATTGGCTGAAGCAGGTACCGGGGTTTAGGTGTTTTAAAAGGAATAGTATGGGAGATAGAAAGGGAGGGGGTGGGGGGGGGCATTGCTGATCAGGGATAGTATCACGGATGTAGAAAGGGAGGAGGCTGCAGAGGGAGGGCCAACTGAGATGGTGTGGGTGGAAGTCAGAAACAGGAAGGGAGCTATCATTGTGCTGGGAGTTGTCTATATGCCCCCAAATAGCCCTAGAGACCCCGAGGAGCAGATCAGCAGGCAGATTTTGGAATGGTGGGAAATACTGGGTTGTAGTTACTTCGCTAATATTGACTGGCACCTCCTGTCTGCAAGAGGGATGGATGGGGCTGAACCTGCCAAGTGTGTTCAAGAAGGATTCCTGACACGGTGTGTGGACTGACCAACGAGAGGAGAGGCCAGACTGGATCTGGTTCTGGGGAATGAACCTGGTCAGGGGGCGGACCTCTCGGTGGGGGAGCATTTGGATGAGAGTGACCACAACTCCCTGAGCTTTAGCACATCAACAGAAAAGGATAAATGGGAAAGTGTTTAACTGGGGAAGCGCTAATTACAATAGGATGAGGCAAGAACTAGCGAGAATAAATTGGAAATAGGGTGAAAGTGTAGAACTCGTGGAGGAAATTTAAGGAGCACTTGTGCTGGGTTCAGGATAGGTTTGTCCCACTGGGACAAGAAAGAGATGGTGGGAAAAGGGAACCATGGCTGACGAAACAGGTCAGGCAACTAGTCAAGGGGAAGAAGGAAGCAGGAAACAGGAAGGGCTCATGAGAAGTATATGGTAGCCAGGAAGGAGCTTAAGAAAGGACTTAGGAGAGCTGGAAGGGAGCATAAGAAGGCCTTGGGACATAGGATGAAGGAGAACCCCAAGGTGTTCTATATGTATGTGAAGAACAGAAGGATGATGAGAATGAAGGTGGGGCCACTAAAGCATAAAGGAAGCAACATGTGTCTGGAGGTGGAAAAGGTTGGGGAGGTCCGAAATGAATACTTTGCATCAGTATTCACAAGATAAAAGGACGATGTGGAGATTAAGGAAGAAGTTTTCAATCTCCTTAAAAACATGAAGATTGATAAATCACCAGGGCCGGACACGATATACCCCAAGCTGCTGTGGGAAGTGAGAGCTGGGGCAGTAGCTGTGAGCTTTGAATCCTCTGGGAGCAGGGGAGGTGCTGGAGGATTGGAGAATGGCAAATGTAGTCTTCTTTAAAAAAAGGTAATAGGGAGAATCATGAGAATTATAGATCGGTGAGTCTCACGTCAGTGGTGTGTAAACTACTGGAGAGGATTCTTAATAGGATCTATGAGCATTTGGAGAAGTCCAGGCTCCTCAAGGATAGTCAGCATGGCTTTGTGAAAGGAAGATCATGCCTCATGAGTCTAACTGAGTTATTTGAAGAGGTAACAAAAATAATTGATGAGGGTAGGGCAGTAATATGGTCTATATGGATTTTAGCAAGGCACTTGACAAGGTCCTCCATGAGAGACTCATTCAGAAGGTCATGAGACATGGGATCAGTGGAAAGTTGGCTTGTAGGAAGAAAGTAGGGAATAGTAGTGGGAGGAAGGATTCTGCCTGGAGGTCAGTGACTAGTGGAGTGCCACAGGGATCTGTTCTGGGACCCCTGCTCTTTGTATATTTTATAAATGACCTGGATGAAGAGGTAGAAAGATGGGTCAGTAGGTTTGCGGATAACACAAAGTTTGGAGGAGTTGTGGATGGAGCTGAAGGTTGTAGAAGGTTACAAGAGGATATAGACAGGATGCAGAGTTGGGCAGAAAAGTGGCAGATGGAGTTCAATCTGGATAAGTGTGAGGTGATGCAGTTTGGAAGGACAAACCAGAAGGCTGAGTACAGGGTTAATGGTCGGTTACTTAAGAGTGTGGATTGACAGAGGGACCTTCGGGTCCAAATCCATACATCCCTCAAGGTTGCCGCACACCACAGGATAGTTAAGAAGGCCTATGGGATGCTGGGATTCATTGATAAGAGGGTTGAATTCAGGGGTAGAGAGGTCATGTTACCACTCTACGAATCTCTGGTGAGACCACACTTGGAGTATTGTGTTCAGTTCTGATCATCTCATTATAGGAAGAATGTGGAAGCAGAGGAGATTTACCAGCATGTTGCCTGGGTTAGGAAACAAGTCTTATGAGGCAAGGTTAGCAGAGCGGAGACTTTTCACTTTGGAGCATAGAAGGATGAGAAGAGATTTGATAGAGGTCTATAAGATTATGAGAGGCATAGATAGGGTTCTCAGCCAGCACCCGTTTCCCAGGACAGGAACAGCAAAAACCAGAGGACATGTATACAAAGTGAAGGGAGGGAGGTTTAGGGGAGACTTTAGGGGTGGGGTTTTTTTGTATTTTTTTTATATATACACACAGAGAGTTGTAGGTACCTGGAATTCCTTGCAGGGATGGTGGTGGAACTTGAAAAATTGGGGGAATTTAAGAGATTCTTAGACAGACAGACACATAGTTAAAATAAAATAGAGGGCTATGGGATAGGGAGTGTTTAGTACTTTTTTTGGAAGGAATATGAGTTGGCACAAAATCAAGGGCTGAAGGGCCTGCACTGTGTTGCATTGTTCTATATTCTATTTAATACTGATTGTCTTCAACACACGACGATTGACTACCCCATCCCCTAGTCCTCATAGTAAACACAGAGGACAGTAATCATGGAGGACCTTGCCCACCCCCTGTGGCTTCACACAGTGTTGACCAAATGATTCCAGAGAGGTCCCATTTTCTCTCTAGTTACCCTTTCATCTTTTATATAAAATTTATCCCAATGTTTTCTGCCAGAGCTGGCTCCTGTCCCCCTTTTGCCCTCTCGATTTCTTTTTTATCCTGCTCCTCAGATCTCAAAACCCCTCCAGATGTACATGATCCCAGCTGCTTCTTACACCTGCCCCAAGCCCCTTCCTTGCCCTGACTTCCCCATATCATCCAAGAACTTCAAAACTTTGAACTTTTCCAACCCTTTTATGCCTGACCCTTCAACAGGAATGTGCATGTCCTGGAATCAAGGTTCCTTCTCTTCCCACCCCTCCCGCCCCCCCCCCCCCCCGCTCCATCAACATAATTGATCGTTGTCTGAAGAGGATGCAGAAAATCACTGAGGACCCCTTCTACCCTGCACACAACATCTTTCAGCTGTTCCTATCAGGGAAGAGATACAGGAGGATCAGAGCCATCCCCACCAGACTGAGGAACAGCTTCTTCCCATGGGCAGTGAGAATACTGAACAACCAAAGGAACTATTCACACTGACCCTCAAACTCACGTGGACAAAACAAGAGTTATTTATTTATTTGTTTTGAAGAAATACTTATCCTGCAGATGTATTGTGTGCCTGTGCGTGTGTTGTACATAGGTATTGTGTGCCTGTACGTGTGTTGTACATAGGTATTGTGTGCCTGTACATGTGTTGTACATATGTATTGTTGCCTGTATGTGATTTTTACATATGTATCATTGCCTGTATATGTATTGTACTTATGCATTGTTGCCTGTATATGTGTTGTACATATGTATTGTATGCCTGTATACGTGTTATGTCTGGTTGTGTGTCTGTGTGTTTTGCACCGAGGACCAGAGAACACTATTTTGTGAGGTTGTACTTGTAAAATCAGATGACAATAAACTTGACTTGACTTTATTGTCATGTAATAGTATAGAACATGTCTCTCTCTTTGGCTTGGCTTCGCAGACGAAGATTTATGGAGGGGTAAATGTCCACGTCAGCTGCAGGCTCGTTTGTGGCTGACAAGTCCGATGCAGGACAGGCAGACATGGTTGCAGTGGTTGCAGGGGAAAATTGGTTGGTTGGGGTTGGGTGTTGGGTTTTTCCTCCTTTGTCTTTTGTCAGTGAGGTGGGCTCTGCGGTCTTCTTCAAAGGAGGTTGCTGCCCGCCGAACTGTGAGGCGCCAAGATGCACGGTTTGAGGCGATATCAGCCCACTGGCAGTGGTCAATGTGGCAGGCACCAAGAGATTTCTTTAGGCAGTCCTTGTACCTCTTCTTTGGTGCACCTCTGTCACGGTGGCCAGTGGAGAGCTCGCCATATAACACAATCTTGGGAAGGCGATGGTCCTCCATTCTGGAGACGTGGCCTACCCAGTGCAGTTGGATCTTCAGCAGCGTGGATTCGATGCTGTCGGCCTCTGCCATCTCGAGTACTTCGATGTTAGGGATGAAGTCGCTCCAATGAATGTTGAGAATGGAGCGGAGACAACGCTGGTGGAAGCGTTCTAGGAGCCGTAGGTGATGCCGGTAGAGGACCCATGATTCGGAGCCGAACAGGAGTGTGGGTATGACAACGGCTCTGTATACGCTTATCTTTGTGAGGTTTTTCAGTTGGTTGTTTTTCCAGACTCTTTTGTGTAGTCTTCCAAAGGCGCTATTTTCCTTGGCGAGTCTGTTGTCTATCTCGTTGTCGATCCTTGCATCCGATGAAATGGTGCAGCCGAGATAGGTAAACTAGTTGACCGTTTTGAGTTTGGTGTGCCCGATGGATATGTGGGGGGGCTGGTAGTCATGGTGGGGAGCTGGCTGATGGAGGACCACAGTTTTCTTCAGGCTGACTTCCAGGCCAAACATTTTGGCAGTTTCCGCAAAACAGGACGTCAAGCGCTGAAGAGCTGGCTCTGAGTGGGCAACTAAAGCGGCATCGTCTGCAAGGAGTAGTTCACGGACAAGTTGCTCTTGTGTCTTGGTGTGAGCTTGCAGGCGCCTCAGAACTACAAACTATAGGGGAATCACGCTGCTCTCCATTGCAGGCAAAATCTTCGCTAGGATTCTCCTAAATAGAATAATACCTAGTGTCGCCGAGAATGTTCTGCCAGAATCACAGTGCGGCTTTCGCGCAAACAGAGGAACTACTGACATGGTCTTTGTCCTCAGACAGCTCCAAGAAAAGTGCAGAGAACAAAACAAAGGACTCTACATCACCTTTGTTGACCTCACCAAAGCCTTCGACACCGTGAGCAGGAAAGGGCTTTGGCAAATACCAGAGTGCCTCGGATGCCCCCCAAAGTTCCTCAACATGGTTATCCAACTGCACGAAAACCAACAAGGTCGGGTCAGATACAGCAATGAGCTCTCTGAACCCTTCTCCATTAACAATGGTGTGAAGCAAGGCTGCGTTCTCGCACCAACCCTCTTTTCAATCTTCTTCAGCGTGATGCTGAACCAAGCCAAAAAAAACCTCAACAATGAAGACGCTGTTTACATCCGGTACCGCACGGATGGCAGTCTCTTCATAGAACATGTACCATTACATGAAAGTGCCTTGCGGTTGCCATAAGCGTGCTTGTCAACACACTTTCAAAAGTACATTTTTCTAACTATCCTCTTTCTTCAAACAACCTGTTCCAATTAACGAGCTAGTCCTTGTCTTATACTTTCAAAGTTGGCCTGGCAACAATTCTGAATTTTAACTAGTGGTCCCGCCCTGTCTCTCGTCATAACTGACTTAAACCTAATAGAACAATGGTCACTGGTCCCCAAACCTCATACACAAACACTTCATCCACGCCATCCCAATTTCCCAAGACTAGATCAAGTGTTCTCTCCCATCTGAGTCCCTCTACATCCTGTATTACTGGAGGAAAATCCCAAACACATTTCACAAATTCCATCCCATCTAAACCTTTTGCACTGTGACTTTCTCAGTCAATATAAATCCCTTACTTGGATAACCTCATAACTCAAGCTCTCCAGATTCTGTAACATCCCTATGAATCTTCAGGAGGACGTCAGGAGAACATGACCCATTCCTCATTGAGGGCTCAGCAGTGGAGGGGTCAAGAACTTCAAATTCCTGGGTGTCAACATCTCCGAGAATCTGTCGATGCAATCATGAAGAAGGCTCACCAGCGGTTATACTTCATGAGGAGTTTGAGGAGGTTTGATATGTCACCAAAGACTCTTCAAATTTCTGCATTCTGACTGGTTGCATCACTGTCTGGTATGGAGGTGCCAATGCAAAGGACAGGAAAAACTCCAAAAAGTGGAGAACTTAGCCAGCGACATTGCAGGCATCAGTCTTCACTCCACCAAGGAAATTTACAAGAGGCAGTGTCTTAAGAAAGTAGCCTCTATCCTCAAGGAACCCCCACCACTCAGGCCATTCCCTCTTCATACTGCTACCAAAAAGAAGGAGGTACGGTTAGCATAGTAGTTAGCTCAACACTGTTACAGCGGCAGCGAATGGGACCAGGTTTCGAGTCCTGTGTGTCTATAAGGAGTTGATATGTTCTCCCTATGTCTGCGTGGGATTTCCTAGGGAGTTCCAGTTTCCTCCCACTATTCGTAACATACTAGGGGTTAATTGGGTATAATTGGTCAGCGCGGGCTCATGGGCCAAAATGGCCTGTTACTGGGCTGAATGTCTAAATTTAGAACCTGAAGACGAGCACCCAACAGGACAAGGACAGCTTCTTCCCCTCTGCCGTCAGATTTTTGAATGAACAATGAATCACAGACACTGCCTCACTTTCTCTCCCCCCCCGCCTCACCCCCGGCGGGCACTATTTTCTCATGTTATATATAGCAATATTTGCCCTGTGATGCTGTCAAAAAACATCGAAGTTCATGGCACGTTTATGACAATAAATTCTGAATATTTTCCTTACCCTTTACAGCTGAAGGACATCTTTCCTATCTTTATAATCTGCCCCTCACATCCCAACCAATTCCCCATTCAAGCCAATAGATTCATTCAATTCCACATTGTATTATTTACAAATTGTCTCTTTACATGAAACCTCACCAAAATCATTTTAGAATTTAATATAAATAATATCCAGTGGCATGCCCCCCATTTACCAATTCATTCCATCCTGAAAAAAATCAACTACTTTCATTCGACGTGAAGTGTTCCCTACAACCCAAGCACGTCCTCTGATCGTGTACTTCTGCAAGTGATCGGAATCTGCTAAAGTGAACAAGTTCCGGAAATGCAACACGAACAGATCCATCGTTTCCCCGCTTATCCTGCCCACCCATCTTAAATCACAGAGCTGTTGGCAGTCTTCCAGCCCACCAAGGCAATTCCTCAATTGAGAGAATCTCGGCCAACGCATTAATCATTTTCTTACCTACTCCCTTTGGTACTTTTCTGATCGGAACCATTGGCTCTTAAAGTTTAGTCCATGCTTAATCTCATTAATTCTCCCATCACCATTTTTAGACCGACACAAAATCTGAAAGGTTCCTTAATTTATTTCTAGTTTTCCTGTTTCACAGCAGTGAGATTAACTATTCAGAAAGGTTCCATGTTTAGATTTCCAATTAAGCTATCCGGCACGTCAATCAATGAGCAGCCCACAATAGTTTTCCTCATAAAATATGTCGTGTTCTCCTTGATGTCCCTTTCTGCATCTTTTCTGACAATCATTCCATTCCTCTGTGTTTCTTGGTACCTTGTCTATTGGATTTGCATTGCTTTGCTTTTGCACAATTCACCTTTTCTGGTAATACTCTTTCTCACTTCCCTTGTTATCCCACATAAATTAAATAAACATGAAGAATCCTTGCTGTTACGGGTCATAGAGTTGTTCAGCACAGAAACAGGCCCTTCGGCCCACTGTCCCTATACTGATACAAACCAGAGGATATAGTTAAGGGTGAAAAGGGAAAAGTTTAAGGGTAACATGAGGGGGAACCTCTTCACACAGAGAGTGGTGGGGGGTTTGGAACGAGCTGCCAGGTAAAGTGGTGAACGTAGGGTCAATTTTAACATTTAAAAAGAATTTGATGTACGTGGATAGGAGGGGTGTGGAGGGCTATGGACTGGGGGCAGGTCAGTGGGACCAGGCAGAATCATAGTTTGGCACAGACTAGAAGGGCCTGTTTTTTTATGCTGTAATGTTCTACGGTTCTGTCTGAGGGGGAGGTGGAGGCAGAGACTTCTCAACGTTTAACAAGGATCTGAGCAAGCTCTTGAATCACTGAGGCAGAGAAGGAACAGGGAAATAAGGTTAGTGTGGATGGTCAGCACAGGCCCAGTGGGCCGAAAGGCCTGATTATAGGAATATGGCTTGAGTGCAGGAGTTGGGATGTTATGGTAAAGTTATATAAAATACTGGTGAGGCCAAATTTGGAGTATTCCTATACCCAATACTTTGATTTATGAAGGCCGATGTGCCAAAAGCTCTCTTTACAACTCTATCCACCTATGACACCACTTTCAGGGAATTATGTATCTGTATTTCCAGATCCTTCTATTCAACAGCACTCCTCAGTACCCTACTGTTTCCCAGACACTGATTTACCACAGCTCACAAACAAAGAACACACTCGCTCATTCCTTTCAGCACATCGTGAAGTCGACTTTATTATTCACGAGACACAACGTTGCATTCTTCAACTCCCCAACACCACCCAGCTAAACCCCTCTGACCTTCTCGTTGGCTCACCGCCACATGGGTGATCCTGACACTCTCACTCTCCTCCTCCTGCGTCTGAGATCCATCACCTGTATACTGATGCTTAACACACCCACATATGTGCGTTATTACTCCGCGTGTTGCATCGCTTACATCATCAGCGGTGGCCAGCACTGCTCCCGATGAAGGTAAGTATGTAAACGCGACAGTCCCCGATCCCCCCCCCCCCACCCACTCAGTCTCCGAGCCATGCAAGAGGGCAACTGATTGGAACCATCCCACTACATAACAGCCCAGAAAACTGACGGTTTGGCCCGACCCCATACAATAGTGCAAGACGGGGGATGCACGGTCCGACGAGCAATAGTGCAAGACGGGGGATGCACGGTCCGACGAGCAATCGTGTAACTGGTCTCTGCCTCTGATACAGAACACGGACCGTCAATATATGTCGGCTTCAAACAGTTGATGGAAATCATGTCAGCTTTTCCATTCCTGTTGATAACAAAAGTCTTCAGGTGGTATTGAAAGACCTGAAAAGGACTAATCGTAAATGGGCAGAAGTGGTTTGCGAACAGCATCACACCAGCATACACCATGACATATTGGGGTGTCTGCATTCCTCCCCAGTTAGAGGGACCACTGAAATCTTTGCACTGGAATTGACAAGAAATTGAACACCAGAGAGATGGTCTTTGAGGAAAAGACAGTGGCTGACATGCCCATGGGCAGCAGTTGCCTCTATTGCCAGGCCTGGTCATTTCCTGGCCGCCACCTGTAGAAGTCATGAGATGGCTGACATGACCAAGCAGCAGCACCAAAACTCCGGTGATTCCAACAAATACACTATCCATCGCCTCTACCACGTCTTTGACCAGCAGAATTCCAACCAGGTCGATGGAAGGAATTCTGTTGCCTACCCAAAGCCTGGACCTGTGGAGTCTGCGCTGCCATTTGCTGCTCCAACTCAGTGATCTTCGATTGATAATGTGCTGGCGCTTCACAAGGTGCAGTAAGCAGTTGTTCCAGCTCAGTTTGTTCCTGTTAACTAGGGGAAGAACCCAATCCTTCTATCTTCAATACAGAAGTCATGGACATAATGAGGTTGGCATGATCCGCCAACTGATCGAGGGTGAACTTTCGAAAGATACTCACCAGATGCTCTTGAACATGATGAGATAAACATCGAAGGAACCTCTGTTTCCAAAAATCACCTTTGTCAGAGTCTGTTCCAGCTAGCCTGCACCTCCTCCTAGGTCACCTGTTGCCTAGGCTGTCGTCAGCCAGTAGTTGGGCAATACGAGTCTCCCTAGATGGGCATGTCATATGGGAGATTACCATCTGGATCCACTAAGACATCCTCCACTTCACAGGCAATCTGGTCTGGAAGACACTCCACAAGTAAACCGTACTTTGCCTCCTGACTTGTCACACTGAGGGCAGAGAGACACGCTTCAAGGATCATGAGCAGGTTGGTACATATTAATATCGGGGGGGGGGGGATCTTTAGTTTGACTCCCCCCTCCCCAACTGCTCTTGGAAGGGGGATCTCCTCATCACTATCCATTTAAAATTAGACGGCACTGTGAACTCCGGGGGTGGGGGGGGGGGGTTACCACTTGTAGCGGCACTGATTCACCACAGCTTACAAACAAGTAAACAATACACCCCCTCGTTTCTTTCAGCTCACCATGAAGTCGACTTTCTTCATTAGACGCAACGTTGCATTCTTCAACTCCCCAGCACCGCCCAGCTAAACCCCTCTGACCTTCTCATGGGCTCACTGCCACAGGGGCGATCCTGACGCTCTCACTCTCCTCCTCCTGCATCTGAGATCCATCACCCATATACACACCCACGCATGTGCGCTATTACCCCCACCAGTCGCATTGCTTACATGATCAGCGGTGGCCAGCAATGCTCCTGTCGAAGGTAAGACCGCAACACACGTCCTACCTTGGTTTGTCCTCCCAAAATGCAACACCTCACCCTTGTCTGCATTAAACTTCCTCTGCCATTTTGCAGTCCATTTTCCAGCTGGTCCAGATCCCCCCCCTCACTGTCCACAACACGTCCAATCTTAGTGTCATCTGCAAACTTGCTGATCCAATTGACCACATTACCGTCCAGATCATTGATATAGACAATGGTCCCAGCACTGATCCCTGAGGCACACAACTGATCAGAGGCCTCCAATCTGAGAGGCAACCATCCTTCTGCTGTCCAGATTCCATCCCCTTCTGGAAGAGGGGGAGAGGTTCTTCCTCAGATCTGCTCTCACTTTCCTCCCTCTTCCCCTCGGCCTAGTTTTAGACGCCTCCTCTACATTATGATCTCTCCTACTTTCCTCTCCTCACTTTGTTTACCTCCAAACCAACCTTGTCTATCCACTCTCTCCTCCTCATAAATGGGGGAACAAGTGTTGGAACCTTACAAGCCCCTACCATGAGTAATGTTATGAAACACCCGTCAAAGCCGGCAATTGGAGTATTGTGTGTAGTTCTGGTTACAAGACCGGAAGGATGTGGTAGAACTGGACGGAATGCAGAGGAGATTCATCAGGGTTTTGTCTGGATTCATTATGGGAGAGAGTGGAGAGGCAGGACTGTTTTCTCTGAAGTAAAGGAGGTTGAGGGCTGACCTGACGGAGGTACATTAAATTATGAGGTATAGCTAGTCAAAAGGTCACAGTTGAACGTGAAAGGAAGGACTTTATCGGGCACGTGGAAAGTGTTTAATGCACATGGAGTGGTTGATATCTGGAGTTCACTGCCAGAGGATGTGATGGAATCAGGTATAATTATTATGTTTAATAGGAAAATTTAAACTTAAATATGCAAGGCAGAGCAGGATATGGACCTAATGTGAGCAATTGGGATGTGTGTAGATGGGTCAGCCTAGCAGAGTTGGACTGAAGGGCCTTTTTGTGCACTGTAGAACTCTATGACTCTATGAAATAGTCTGCCCCAAGCAGCATATGGGAGAATCTTCTCTGCACTGCAATTATGTGTTGTGACTGGAACAATGCATGCTAACTGCAGCCTACCCAGCCGTTTTATAAAGTTGCACCCTGATCTCACATTCCTGAACTGACAAATGATGGACATGCCCTTCACTATATCTTCCCTGAACATTTCCCTGAACGTTTCAGTGCTCTGCGACATCCTGGGTAGAAATGCTGGTCGTAGTTTTTAATCAGCGGCCGAATCTCAGTCCAGTTCACATCCATTCACTTACCTCCCTCTGGGGTCACATCTGGCTGTTGAAACAGTCTGTGCCTGAAGGGGCTGGTCCTCAGATGTTTAAAGTTCCATCTCTTACTCAGTAAGATATTTGGGTAAACGCCAGATGTGATTTCTTTGGCTTCAAACCGAACGTAAATGAACACATCAGAGTAATTATGAAACCACTTCAATATATGTCTGTTTGCTGACTGTGATACAGAGGAGATGAAAAGGAAATTACAAGTGCTGACTAGTTCAAAATGCTGGAGCAGTGTTACACAAATCACATACCTTCATACGTACACACACACACAATGACAAATATACACAAAGCTATAATTTAAATGTGTGTTTCTGTGTGTCTCTGTGTTTATGTCTCTGGTGTAACGATAACAAAGGAAGGATGGAGATAAGGGTAGAAGGTAGAAAAGAGAATGTATGTGAGGGTCATTCTCTAAAATGCATATATTTTAATGCAAGAAACATAGTGAACAAGGTAGATGAGCTTAGAGCATGGACAGATACTTGGGGTCACGATATTGTGGCAATTAGTGAGACCTGGCTACAAGAGGGGCAGGACTGGCAACTTAACGTTCCAGGATACATTTGTTTTAGATGTGATAGATCAGGGGGATAAAAAAGGGGGAGGAGATGCTCTGCTTGTTAAGGAGGACATTACTGCTGTGAGGTGGCAAGATGGTCTGGAGGGATCGTCTAGTGAGGCTGTTGAGGGGTGAAGGAGACAAGAGGGTGCTGATATGGGTGTATGACAGACCACCAAATGGGTCAAGAAAACTAGAGGACCAAATGTGTAGAGAGATAACGTATATGTGTGAGAATCATAAGGTAGTGATCATGGGAGATTTTCACTTCCCTCACATTAATTGGGATACTCATACAGTTAGAGGGCTGGATGGACTAACCCTAACCCTAACCCTAAATGTGTTCAAGATTGTTTTCTGAATCAATTAGAAGAACCGACTCGGGACAGTGTAATACTGGATCTCCTGTTAGGGAACGAGCTAGGTCAGGTATCAGACATTAATGTTGGAGAACCAATTGGGTCTAGTGATCATAATTCTGTTAGTTTTAAGGTAGTTTTAGGGAGGAGCAAGGAGGGGCCTAAAGTTGAGGTTCTGGTTTGGAGAAGAGCAAATTTCGAAGGAATAAGAAGGGATTTGGGGAGTATTGAGTGGGACAGGATATTTTCAGGTGAGGGTGTAAATAAGAAATGGAGGATATTCAAAAAAGAAATTTTGAGGGTACAGAGTAGTTATGTCCCAGTGAGGATCAAAGGAAAGGCTGGAAGTCATAGGGAGGCTTGGTTTTCGAGAAATATTGGAAATTTGGTTAGGAGAAAAATGGAGGTGTACAAGAGGTATAAAGAACAGAGAGCTGACAATTTGAAGGAGGACTACAAGGAGTGTAGAAGGCATCTTAAGAAATAAATTAGAAAGGCCAAAAAATGGCACGAAGAGGCTTTGACAGACAGAGTAAACGTGGATAGGCTTTTTCAATTAAGAGTGGGGGAGATTCAAACTAGAGGCCATGGTTTAAGATTGAAGGGGGAAAATTATAAGGGGAACATGAGGGGAAATTTCTTTACGCAGAGGGTGGTGGGGATGTGGAATGAGCTTCCGACAGACGTGGTCGAGGCGGGATCATTGGTTACATTTAAGGAAAGACTAGATAGTTACATGGATAGGAGAGGACTGGAGGGGAATGGACCGGGTGCTGGTCAGTGGGACTAGGAGGATGGGGATTTGTTACGGCATGGACTAGTAGGGCTGAACTGGCCTGTTCTGTGCTGTAAATGGTTATATGGTTATATGTGTGCATGCCTGTGTATACATCTGTGAGTGTATGTATATCTGTGTGTGTGTGTGTGTGTGTGTGTGTGTATGTATGTGTGTCTCTGTGTTTATGTCTCTGTGTGTGCGTGCCTGTGTATAAGTCTGTGTGTGTATGTATATCTGTGTGTTTGTGTATGTATGTGTGTGTCTCTGTGTATATGTCTCTGTGTGTGCGTGCCTGTGTATCTGTGTATGTCTGTGTGTGTATGTATATCTGTGTGTATGTATGTGTGTGTGTCTCTGTGTATATGTCTCTGTGTGTGCATGCCTATGTATCTGTGTATACGTCTGTGTGTATGTATATCTGTGTGTGTGTGTGTGTCTGAGTCTATGCCTGTGTGTGCACGTCTGTGTGTATCTATGTCTGTGTGCATGTGTCCATCCACCGTGATCCAGAGAAACGCTGCTTCATTTGGTTGTATATAGACACGCTGATGATATTAAATGAGCTTGAAACAGACACACACAATGCATATGTCTATGTGAGACACTGCCTCAAAAAGGCAGCTGACATCCTAAAGGACCCCAGTCACCTTGGTCACAACCTCTTCTCATTGCTTCAGGCAGAAGGAGCACCTCCAATTTCAAGAACAGTTTTTTTTCCCTGACAGCTATCAGACTGTCAAACCTTCCTGGTCTCCCCTATAGAGAACACCACTCCACTACTCCCAAAGATCTGTCTGTAACATCACAATTTTTTGCATTGACTGCAACAGTGAATATTTAATTATCATTCTTTGCCTTTTGTATGGTAATTTCATTTATACATTATTAGTGCATCTTATGTACCGATGTGACTGCAGCAAGCAAGAATTTAATTACATCTACCAAGTAGATGTGAAAAGGTTGTTTCTGATGGAGGGAGAGTCTAGGACAAGAGGGCACAACTTCAGGATTGAAGGACATCCACTTGAACAGAGATGCGGAGGAATTTCTTCAGCCAGAAGTGGTGGATCTCTGGAACTTGTTGCTACAGGCAATTGTGGAGGCCAAGTCATTGGGTGTATTTAAGGCAGAGATTGATAGGTTCTTGATTAGCCAGGGCATCAAAGGTTATGGGGAGAAGGACGGGCAGTGGGGCTGAGTGGGGAAATGGATCAGCTCATGATTAAATAGAGGGGAAAACTCGATGGGCTGAATGGCCTAGTTCTGCTTCTATGTCTTATGATCTTATCTGTACATTGTATGTAAATGACAATAACCTCATAACATGAACCATATTTTCTTTCAAAGCAAAAAATAAACAGCTGGAAGAACTCAGTAGGACAGGCAGCGTCTGCAGAGGATAAGGGATAGTCAACACTTCAGGCTGAGACCATCAATCTCTGTGCCTCCATAGATGCTGCTTGACCCACTGAGTTCTCCAGCGGTTTGCTTTTCTCCTCCAGATCCAGAAAACAAAAGAATCCCTTGTCAAGGTTTCGGGCCAGACCCGCATCGGCCTTAATGAAACGTACCAGCCTGAAAGGGTCACCATTCTTCTTTCCCAATGAGTAGCTGCAGCAGATTGTGATTTGCTCAAGATTCCAGCACTTGTCTTCCTTATAGCTCCCACTCTCTAGTTAACCTCTTCTAAACTCTCTCCTTACAGCTCTCACTCTCTAGTTACCTGGGTTTAAGCATCTAGAGTATAGGGAGAGATTGGACAGATTAGGTCTTTATTCTTTGGAGCGTAGAAGGTTGAGAGGGGATTTGATAGAAGTATTTAAGAATATGAAAGGGATAGACAGAGTGGATGTGGATAGACTATTTCCGTTAAGAGGAGGAAAGATTAAAACAAGAGGACATGAGTTAAGAATTAAGGGGCAGAGGTTTAGAGGTAACATGAGGGGGAACTTCTTTACTCAGAGAGTGGTAGCCGTGTGGAATGATCTTCCGGGAGAAATAGTGGCGGCGGAGTCAATTGTATTATTTAAGAAAAGGTTGGACAGATATATGGATGAGAAGAAGATGGAGGGTTATGGGCATTGTGCAGGGAGGTGGGACTAGAGAGGGGTGTTTGGTTTGGTGCGGACTAGAAGGGCCTAATGGCCTGTTTCCATGGGGTAATTGTTATATTATGTTATGTTATAACCTGTTCTACACTCTCTTCTTACAGCTCTCACTCTCTAGTTAACCTCTTCTACACTCTCTCCTTACAGCTCTCACTCTCTAGTTAACCTCTTCTACACTCTCTCCTTACAGCTCTCACTCTCTAGTTAACCTCTTCAACACTCTCTCCTTACAGCTATCACTCTCTAGTTAACCTCTTCTACACTCTCTCCTTACAGCTCTCACTCTCTAGTTAACCTCTTCTACACTCTCTCCTTACAGCTCTCACTCTCTAGTTAACCTCTTCTACACTCTCTCCTTACAGCTCTCACTCTCTAGTTAACCTCTTCTACACTCTCTCCTAACAGCTATTACTCTCTAGTTAACCTCTTCTACACTCTCTCCTTACAGCTCTCACTCTCTAGTTAACCTCTTCTACACTCTCTCCTAACAGCTATTACGCTCAAGTTAACCTCTTCTACACTCTCTCCTTACAGCTCTCACTCTCTAGTTAACCTCTTCTACACTCTCTCCTTACAGCTATCACTATCTAGTTAACCTCTTCTTCACTCTCTCCTTACAGCTCCCACTCTCTAGTTAACCTCTTCTACACTCTCTCCTTACAGCTATAACTCTCTAGTTAACCTCTTCTACACTCTCTCCTTACAGCTCTCACTCTTTAGTTAACCTCTTCTACACTCTCTCCTTACAGCTCTCACTCTCTAATTAACCTCTTCTACACTCTCTCCTTACAGCTATTACTCTCTAGTTAACCTCTTCTACACTCTCTCCTTACAGCTATTACTTTCTAGTTAACCTCTTCTACACTCTCTCCTTAAAGCTCTCACTCTCTAGTTAACCTCTTCTACACTCTCTCCTTACAGCTCTCACTCTCTAGTTAACCTCTTCTACACGCTCTCCTTACAGCTCTCACTCTCTAGTTAACCTCTTCAACACTCTCTCCTTACAGCTATCACTCTCTAGTTAACCTCTTCTACACTCTCTCCTTACAGCTCTCACTCTCTAGTTAACCTCTTCTACACTCTCTCCTTACAGCTCTCACTCTCGAGTTAACCTCTTCTACACTCTCTCCTTACAGCTCTCACTCTCTAGTTAACCTCTTCTACACTCTCTCCTTACAGCTCTCACTCTCTAGTTAACCTCTTCTACACTCTCTCCTTACAGCTCTCACTCTCTAATTAACCTCTTCTACACTCTCTCCTTACAGCTATTACTCTCTAGTTAACCTCTTCTACACTCTCTCCTTACAGCTATTACTTTCTAGTTAACCTCTTCTACACTCTCTCCTTAAAGCTCTCAATCTCTAGTTAACCTCTTCTACACTCTCTCCTTACAGCTCTCACTCTCTAGTTAACCTCTTCGACACTCTCTCCTTACAGCTCTCACTCTCTAGTTAACCTCTTCTACACTCTCTCCTTTCAGCTCTAACTCTCTAGTGAACCTCTTCTACTCTCTCTCCTTACAGTTATAACTCTCTATTTAACCTCTTCTACACTCTCTCCTTACAGCTCTCACTCTCTAGTTAACCTCTTCTACACTCTCTCCTTACAGCTCTCACTCTCTAGTTAACCTCTTCAACACTCTCTCCTTACAGCTATCACTCTCTAGTTAACCTCTTCTACACTCTCTCCTTACAGCTCTCACTCTCTAGTTAACCTCTTCTACACTCTCTCCTAACAGCTATTACTCTCTAGTTAACCTCTTCTACACTCTCTCCTTACAGCTCTCACTCTCTAGTTAACCTCTTCTACACTCTCTCCTAACAGCTATTACGCTCAAGTTAACCTCTTCTACACTCTCTCCTTACAGCTCTCACTTTCTAGTTAACCTCTTCTACACTCTCTCCTTACAGCTATCACTATCTAGTTAACCTCTTCTTCACTCTCTCCTTACAGCTCCCACTCTCTAGTTAACCTCTTCTACATTCTCTCCTTACAGCTATAACTCTCTAGTTAACCTCTTCTACACTCTCTCCTTACAGCTCTCACTCTCTAGTTAACCTCTTCTACACTCTCTCCTTACAACTCTCACTCTCTAATTAACATCTTCTACACTCTCTCCTTACAGCTATTACTCTCTAGTTAACCTCTTCTACACTCTCTCCTTACAGCTATTACTTTCTAGTTAACATCTTCTACACTCTCTCCTTAAAGCTCTCACTCTCTAGTTAACCTCTTCTACACTCTCTCCTTACAGCTCTCACTCTCTAGTTAACCTCTTCGACACTCTCTCCTTACAGCTCTCACTCTCTAGTTAACCTCTTCTACACTCTCTCCTTTCAGCTCTAACTCTCTAGTGAACCTCTTCTACTCTCTCTCCTTACAGTTATAACTCTCCAGTTAACCTCTTCTACACTCTCTCCTTACAGCTCTCACTCTCTAATTAACCTCTTCTACACTCTCTCCTTACAGCTCTCACTCTCTCGTTAACCTCTTCTGCACTCTCTCCAGATCAGGGGTGTCAAAGTCAAATTCACGGAGGGCCAAAATTAAAAACTTGGACTAAGTCGAGGGCCGAACTAAACATTTATTGAAAATTTTCAACAACATCTGCATGTTTTCTCTTCTTTCAACATATGTTATGTTAAACTTTTTCATATTAAAATAAATGTTTAATAATAGTTTTGGATAAACTCTTTCCAGAAGCATTAACAAATGAGAAGTAAAATATTCAATAAATAATATTTCTCTATAGAGGATTTGTCAAATGTTGCTAGTGTGCTGTCGAATAGTAAAATCTGAGGGCTATTGAGAATGTGGGAGAATAACATGATTCCTGAAACAATCAAATGGGTGACTGATTGTGGGCATGAACTCTAGCGGGGTTATTTGCCATGCCCTTTTTCCATTGGTACAGATATCCTTTGATTTACACACTTTTCAAGTTTTATGCCTAATGAGCTTGTATCCAGGTGCAGAACCATTTTTAACTAGGAATATATTTATCACTGTGACATGAAATTATTGGAAGATCGTTTTATCCTGAGATTAAAGTTCATAATACTTACTCAGGCCTGTGTGCGGGAGGGCGGGGTTTGCGGGCGATTGGGTTGGACAACGACAGTGCGGGGACATCGGCTCTCGCTGCAGGGCAGCATCTCGGCGGATCAGCGGCCCCGTCACCGTGAGTCGCGGATCGGCCTGCGGCAGGGAGGGGGAGTGGGCAACGGCCCTGGCGAGGTCAGGCCCGAGGCCTCCGGTTCTGGGCGCTGGGAAGCGCCCTTGGCTTCCCCTGACACTGGCCAGGCCCCAAAACCAGAGTCCACGGTGAGACCCTGCAACGTAAACAGAGGAGGTGGGGGCGATTAGCAGGCTGACGCAAATGCATTCTGGGATTTGTTGTATTACTGTGCATGCGCTATACTGGCGCGGGGGTCAGCGGGTCACCTCTAATACAATTTTGAAATGATCTTGCGGGCCAAATATAATTATATCGCGGGTCAAATTTGGCCCGCGGGCCATAGTTTGACATGTGTGCTCCAAAGCCTCCACATCCTTTCTATAATGGGATAAAACTGAACTGCATGCAAAACCCTAGGCAAAGCTTTAAACAACTGCAGCATGACTTCCCAACTTCTATAGTCAGTGTCCAACTGATGAAGGCACATTCTTCACCATCCCATCTATGTGTGTGGCCACTATCAGGGTGCGATGGAATTGCACCCCAAGATCCCTCTGTACATCAGTGCTCCTAAAGGCCCTACCATCTTTTCTAACATTTGACTTCCCAAGAAGCAACACCTCACACTTGACCAGGTGAAACACCAAATGCCATTAATCTTCTCACACTTCCATCTTATTTATAGCCTGCTGTCTCCTTTGACAACCTACCTCACTCTCCACAGCTGCACCAATTTTGTATCATCTGCAAACTTACCAGTTAGACCACTACATTTTCATCCAATTCAGGAGTGAAAGGGAGAGTGAGGCCGGGGCCCCGGGGGGATGAGCCAATAGCGCAGTGCCAGGTGGAAGAGGCGGGACCTGGGCTGATAATCGACCGATAATCGATCAGTCTGCCTCAAGGGCCAGAGAATTTTTCAACCACTGGATTGCTTGTTTCGATTACTACATGGCTCAATACAACATGGTCGATGAGGCGATGCAGTGGGGCCACCTGAACTCTCTGTTGGGTGAGGTCCCTTTCACCGTAACGCAGGGAGCTACCACTCTGGCTATAGCCCGGGAACGTTTGGCTGCTTACCATGCAGCGCCATGGAATGTGGTGCTTCCTCGACACCAGTTGCTGACTAGACGCCAGAAACCCGGGGAAAGTGATGCTGCCTATGCACTGGCTCTCAACTCACTGGCAAATGAATGTGATGTCAGGGCAGTCAATGTGCAACAACACCTCAATGCCTTGAAGCTGGAGGCTTTAGTCAACAGGATTGACTCCAGTTCCATCCGACAGAGGCTGCTGGAGACGGAGCCCTTAATCTACAACCGGGCAGTCACTCTAGCCAAAACACTGAGAAGTGCCATGCGGTCCAGTGAAAAGCTAGAAACCGAAAAGGAAACATTCAAGAGTGCTGGAACCCCGAAGGAAAGAAAAAGGCGAACTTCTGTGATAATAGCTGGCACTCCAGACAGAAGTGCCTGGCTCAATTTGCTACCTGCAGCTATTGTGGGAAACTCGGCCACTTCGCTAAAGCATGTAAGGCGAAAAGAAGAAGAGAAGGACCAAGAAAATGCATCCTGGAGCTGCAGGAATGGAAGACAACTGTAAAAAGGGGGAATCTTCAGTCGAGCAGGCTGAATCGACTTCAAGTGACAGCGAGGTGAGACCCCCTGTGATAGTTCAATTGACTCCAAAGTTTGGGGGATATTATGGACTAGAACAGTCGACTATGAAGGGGGAGGTGAATGGTGAGAGTCTTGATTGTCCAATAGACTCGGGGAGTGCTGGCAGCTACATGCACGAGAGAGTTGCCAGAGCCTTAAATTTGCAGAGATATCTAGCGAACTGAAAGATATCGATGGCTTGTAGTGAACTTACAAAAACTGTACGGGACAAGTGTAAAGTTACTTTAAATTTGCAGGGACATTGCCTGGCTGACGTGTGGCTCTTTATTATACCAGAGCTCTGCGCCCCGGTGGTACTGGGGTTAGATATTCAATCTCAGATGAACAGAGTAGTGTTAAATTTTGGCCACTACCCACACTTACCATCCCCCGCGCTAGTTACTGCAGTCTGTCCACATTAAAAATCAAAGCTCCCTCCCTTTTCAGTGATTTCAGAGTGTCGGCCAATTGCCACTAAGAGCCGTTCTTACAGCAAAGAGGATCGTGAGTTTATCAAAGCTGAGACCCAGAGATTGCTTAAAGAGGGAGTAATTGAACCCAGTAAGAGTCCGTGGGGAGCCCAAGTGGTAATTGTGAAAAATCACACTAAGAGACGATTGGCTATTGACTTCTTTTTTCTTCTTCTTTGTCTTGGCTTCGCGGACGAAGATTTATGGAGGGGGTAAAAAGTCCACGTCAGCTGCAGGCTCGTTTGTGGCTGACAAGTCCGATGCGGGACAGGCAGACACGATTGCAGCGGTTGCAGGGGAAAATTGGTTGGTTGGGGTTGGGTGTTGGGTTTTTCCTCCTTTGCCTTTTGTCAGTGAGGTGGGCTCTGCGGTCTTCTTCAAAGGAGGTTGCTGCCCGCCAAATTGTGAGGCGCCAAGATGCACGGTTTGAGGCGTTATCAGCCCACTGGTGGTGGTCAATGTGGCAGGCACCAAGAGATTTCTTTAGGCAGTCCTTGTACCTTTTCTTTGGTGCACCTCTGTCACGGTGGCCAGTGGAGAGCTCGCCATATAACACGATCTTGGGAAGGCGATGGTCCTCCATTCTGGAGACGTGACCCATCCAGCGCAGCTGGATCTTCAGCAGCGTGGACTCGATGCTGTCGACCTCTGCCATCTCGAGTACTTCGACGTTAGGGGTGTAAGCGCTCCAATGGATGTTGAGGATGGAGCGGAGACAACGCTGGTGGAAGCTATTGACTACAGCCAGATAATCAACCATTACACTAACATGGATGCCTACCCCCTGCCACACATCAATAAAATTATTAATCAGATAGCGCAATACAAAGTGTACTCCACTATCAACCTCAAAGCAGCTTATCAACAAATCCCCATTAAGAAAAAGGAACGACCCTATACGGCTTTTGAGGCTGATGGGCGGGTTATACCAGTTTAAAAAGGTACCTTTTGGAGTCACTAATGGTGTGTCCGTGTTTCAGAGGGAAATGGATAAGATTGTTAGGACGTATGAGTTACAGGGTACATTTCCCTATATGGATAATGTCACTATCGGTGGGAAAATACAGGCTGAGCACGACAACAACTTAAAGAAATTTTTAACAACAGCTAAAAAACTCAACCTTACACTTAACGAGGGCAATGTGTGTTCAACACGACAGAGCTACCCATTCTGGACTACACTGTCCACAAGGGCAAAATCCGCCCCGACCTGGAAAGAATGGCCCCCCTTACCACCCCCAAACTCAGCAAAAGTCCTTAAAAGGTGTATGGGATTCTTTTCCTACTACTGCAAATGGGTTCGGAACTACACCATGAAGGCACGCCCTCTGTTTGACACTAAATCTTTTCCTCTCTCTCCAATGGCCTTGAAGGCTTTGGAGAGAATTAAAGCTGATATTGCCAAAGCTCCACTCTCTTCCATTGACGAGGATGTCCCATCCCAAGTGGAAACTGATGCCTCAGATTGTGCCTTGGCATGAACCCTTAATCAAAGAGACAGACCTGTGGCATTCTTCTCCCGCACGTTAGACGGACCTGAACTTAAACATCCGGCCATTGAAAAAGAAGCCCAGGCTATTATTGAAGCTGTTCGCTACTGGAGACACTCTCTAGCCGGCAGAAAATTTACTCTTGTCACTGATCAGAAATCTGAAGCCTACGTTGAGTACTAAACACGAAATCAAGAACGATAAAATGGCACGCTGGGGAATAGAACTCTCAACTTATAATTATGAGATCCAGTCCAGACCGGGCAGGTGAAATGATCCCTCTCACGCATGGTCACGATCTGGTGCTGGTGCTCAGCTGGAGGGGCTAAAAGAGATCCATAGCAGACTGTGCCACCCAGGAGTCATGAGATTCTTCCACTATATAAAGGCTAACAACCTTCCTTACTCTCTGGAAGAAGTCAGGAAACTGACTAAAAGCTGTCCTGTTTGTGCAGAATGCAAACCGCAATACTTCAAAGCTCCAGAGGCCACTCTCATCAAGGCAACCTGACCTTTTGAGGGGATTAGCTTAGATTTTAAATGGCCGGTACCTTCCAACAACAAAAATGTATATTTCCGTTCTGTAATTGATGAATATTCAAGGTTTCCCTTTGTGATACCCTGCCCTGACATCTTGTCAGCGTCTGTCATTAAGTCACTTGATAGAATTTTCAGCATTTTTGGTTTTCCCAATTACATTCATACCGATAGAGGCTCAGCATTCATGAGCGCTGAACTGCGGCAAGCCCTGCTATGAAAGGGGATTGCCACCAGCCGTACCACGAGCTACAACCCGCAGGACAATGGGCAGGTTGACAGGGCTAATGCTACAGTCTGGAAGACTTAATCTTGCTTTAAAAGCACATGGTTACCCTGTTACCCGTTGGCAGGAGGTGCTGCCAACGGGTAGGTCTTTATTGGGTACTGCAACAACTCAAACACCTCATGAACGTATGTTTGCCTTTCCTAGGAAATCAGGAACTGTGATGGACTGGCCAGCCTGTTTATCTGAGCCTGGAACCGTGCTGCTGAAGAGCCACGCTCGGGCGCGTAAAACAGACCCCCTAGTCCAACCAGTTCAGCTACTGCATACCAACCCCAACTTCTTTGGCTTGGCTTCGCGGACAAAGATTTATGGAGGGGTATGTCCACGTCAGCTGCAGGCTCGTTGGTGACTGACAAGTCCGATGCGGGACAGGCAGGCACGGTTGCAGTGGTTGCAAGGGAAAATTGGTTGGTTGGGGTTGGGTGTTGGGTTTTTCCTCCTTTGTCTTTTGTCAGTGAGGTGGACTCTGCGGTCTTCTTCAAAGGAGGTTGCTGCCCACCGAACTGTGAGGCGCCAAGATGCACGGTTGGAGGCGATATCAGCCCACTGGCGGTGGTCAATGTGGCAGGCACCAAGAGATTTCTTTAAGCAGTCCTTGTACCTCTTCTTTGGTGCACCTCTGTCTCGGTGGCCTGTGGAGAGCTCACCATAGAACACGATCTTGGGAAGGCAATGGTCCTCCATTCTGGAGACGTGACCCACCCAGTGCAGTTGGGTCTTCAGCAGCATGGATTCGATGCTTGCAGACTCTGCCAGCTCGAGTACTTCGATGTTGGTGATGAAGTCATTCCAATGAATGTTGAGGATGGAGCCGGTAGAGGACCTATGATTCGGAGCCGAACAGGAGCGTGGGTATGACAACGCTGATCTTTGAGTGTTTCTTCAGGTGGTTGTTTTTCCAGACTCTTTTGTGTAGTCTTCCAAAGGCGCTATTTGCCTTGGCGAGTCTATTGTCTAACTCTTTGTCAATCCTTGCATCAGATGAAATGGTGCAGCCAAGGTAGGTAAACTGGTTGACCGTCTTGAGTTCTGTGTGCCCGATGGAGATGTGGCGGGGTGGGGGGGCTGGTAGTCATGGTGGGGAGCTGGCTGATGGAGGACCTCAGTTTTCTTCAGGCTGACTTCCAGGCCAAACATTTTGGCAGTTTCCGCAAAACAGGACATCATGCGCTGGAGAGCTGGCTCTGAATGGGCAACCTCAACTACGCTCATGTTAAATATCCAGACGGGAGTACTGACACTGTACCCCTAAGAGATCTGGCCTTGCCTGGTTCGCCCCTTCCTTGCACCCCTACTCAGAGTGAGCCTGAGACTCACCCCTCCCCCCAGGCTGTGACCCCTAGTAAGCTTTCAGATGACCATGCTGAGGCTCCACTGCCTCACGCTGGCAGTTCTGGAGCAGGTCCAGAAGCCAGTCCTTCCCACACGACAGATCCAGGACCTGTACCTGTTCCCAAGGTTGCAAAGGAGCCACCTGTTTTGAGACGAAGCACCAGAATTCATAAACAACCTAATAGGCTGACATATTCATAAAACACCTAATTATATTTCAATTGCTTGCGTATTTTGGCTGTTAGAGTATCTCAAGGCCAAACATGGTATCCATGTATCGCTTGCTTCAGTCTTTCCTAGCAGCTGTCCTTTTGATTTTAACCCCTCTTCTGCCAGGGGAGACTGTGGTGAATGTCTGCCAAGCTGCCTGTCTCCCCTCTGGTGAGCCTTGCTGTACTATCATTGACTGTGCATTATCTCTACTGTTAAGGACACTCCCCTTGGATACAACTGTATATGCATCTATTGTCTTTCATTATTGTACCATGAGTTTCTGCTACTAAAAGCCATGATTATTGTTTGACCACATCGTCTTTGTCTACTTCATCAACTGGCACTTCATATACAATACCTTGAAACTGTACCACCCTGCTCTCTCCAACGTGCATTCATATACAATACCTTGAAACTGTTCTACCCTGCTCTCTCCAACGTGCATTCGTATACAATACCTTGAAACTGTTCCACCCTGCTCTCTCCAATGTGCATTCATAAACAATAACTTGAACCTGTACCACCCTGCTTTCTCCAACGTGCATTCATATACAATACCTTGAAACTGTACCACCCTGCTCTCTCCTTTTGCTACCTGATACGCTCTCTGAAACTCTCCTATCCCTCTTTGCTCCTTCCGGCTTTGAGATTTCACCAACTATTGGAACTACTCCTATGTTCTCCTTCATATCCATTTCCCGATCAGTCTGGTTCCCCTCCCCCTGCCAATTCAGTTTAAAACATATCCAACAGCGTTATTAAACTTGTTGCAAGTATATTTTCCCCCTTTGGATTTCAGTGCAACCCATCCTTCTTGTAGAGGTCATGTCTCCCCCAGAAGAGATCCCAATGATCAATGAACCTGAAACCTTGCACCCTGCACCAATCCTCCAGCCATACATTTAACTTTATGATTTTTTTCATTTTTTCCCCTTCCCGCACAGCACAGGTAGCAACCCTGAGATTATGACCTTGGAGGTCCTGCTTTTTAATCTCCGTCCTAGCTCACGGTACTCCCTCTTCAGGATCTCCTCTCTTAATTTGTACCCACGTGCACCAGGACGTCTGGATGCTCACACAATCCTCTCAGAATACCATGAACCCTGTCCGAGATATCCCGCACTCTGGCACCTGAAAAGCAACATACCATGCGGGAATACTTGTTGGGTGCGCAGAAGCTTCTGTCTGTTGCCCTAATGATGGGGTCCCCAATAACCACCTTGTCCCTCTTCCTTCCATTCTGCATCGCTGGCTCCCTTGATCCAATCTCAGACTAACCTTCTTCTCCAACATCATCCAAAACAATATATTTGTTGCTAAGAGGAGTAGACACTGGCGTGCTCTCCACTGACTGAGGAATCTTCCTCCCACCCTTAACAGTTGTCCACTTACCTGACTCCCACAGTTTGGGAGTAACCACCTGCTTGAAGGTCACGTCAATCACTTACTCCATTTCCCTGATGAGCCTCAGATCATCACGTTGCAACTCCAGTTCCTTAATTTTATTCTTTATCCGTTATGTCCCAGTACCACCCCTCCCCCCACCATTGCACACATGCACTCTGGGGAGGGGAAAGGGCCTCTCACTTACCTCCTCACTTTCCCTGATGAGCTTTTGGTCCTCAAGCTGGAGCTCCAGATCACAAACCTGGTTTCTAAGGAACTTCACCTCATTGCACTTGGCACAGACATGGCCATTTGGGAGGGAGAAATTCTCCCATGGTTCCCACATCTGGCCACATGAGCAGAGTATTAACCCCGCAGGCATGTCTCAGCTCTTTAATGGAAAATTGACCTATGAAGGGTAAATAAGAAAGCCCACCTTTCTCCTCGCCTGCTTTCGCCAAAGCCTGATGAGCCAAAGCTTGGAAGTCCCTCTCCTTCACCAGACCACTCACTCACCTGGGCCCTCCCTAATACCTACCCTCCTTTTATTGGCCCTTGACCAATTGACGTATTAACCAATTAATTAAATAAAGCTGGCCCAGTAAAAGCCCTTAGAATAACACCTCTTACCTGCTCACCTCTTCTTCCTCTGCTCCCTCGAGTGTTCGATCAGGCCCCGGTTACTGCCTTTTTATAAGCCCTTACCTTTCCAGCAGCCTCTCCTCCTCTAACGGTCCCCACCTGGGGAGCATACCCACCAAACAGCACCCTCCCGGCTCATACTACATACCGTGGCACCCTAGCCCCACCCAAGTCACTCCGGGGTTGAGCTGCCATACCCCCAGCAGGTTGACACAGCGCTGGAAGTCCAGGATGAAATAACGCCCCAGCTACGGCAGAGCGACTGACTCACTGCCGGTCTCAATGGACGACCAGGCCGCTGGACAGACTTAACCTGTAAGACTTTTGTAAGACTTTGTGTCCCATGTCTCCCTGCTAGACAAAAAAAAAACCAAGGGTGACTGTGGTAAACTGCTGTACATTCATTAATCTGGCTCAAACACCATAACCCCTCCCCAGAAACCCTGGGTCACAGCACAGGATGACCTTCAAGTTTATTGTAAATAAAAGCCTACAGTTCTGTAGCTCGAATTATAGATAGTGCATCAAGCGGTTTCGGCCAAGTCCGTCATCCAGCACAAACCCTGGAATCAGGCTTTAACACGAGTCTTATGGGAATAAAAGCCTGTTGTCTGGTAACTTCCAGTCTTTTGAAGTTATTGATAGTGTATGGCGGTGAGTCACACAAGCAATGGCTGTTGGCTGTGTGAGTGAGAAGTGTGAAAGAAATGAGCTGATTCCAGCGACGTCTCACTGTGATCTTTACTCAAAACCAAAAACCCATGATTCAAACACCCATGCCCTTTCCCTTTAATCCCGGTGTCCAGCAGGCAGAAGTGACGTGGGCTTCCTGAGCGAGGCTTGCCCCACATGTAAAACCCCGCTAGATGCTGTCGGTCACTTTCCTGTCTGTGATTGCTGGGGCTGGATTGCTTGCTGCGTACGTGAATCACACTTTGTAGGTGCAATGCTACAGTTTATCAATATTCCCATAATTTTTTAAATCACAACAGACAAGTTGCCAGACAAGCTAGACATTGATCCACAATCACTCAAATCCACAGACTGATTTGAGCTCTGGCTACACTGCTTGAACGACTTTCTGCAAGCCTTGATTCAAGTCGTGGGATCAGAAAACAAGCTGTGTCTACTACAATTGCAGATTGGCCACCATGCCTACACAGTGATTAGGGGCTGTACTACATACAAAGAGGCAATGGTCAATCTCCAAAACCAGTGCAGGCTTACGACTAATGAGGACTACGCTTGACATGTTCTGGGCACTCACAAGGTGCAACCTGGTGACACATGGATCAAAGAAAAATAAGAGGGTTATGGAGTAGGAAGAGTTTAGTACATTTTATAAGGAATATATGGGTCACCACAACATCGAGGGCTGAAGGGCCTGTGCTGTGCTATATAGTTCTATGTTAACCCGACGAAACAGAGTTCTCTGGTCCTCAGTGCACAACATGCAGATACACAACCAGACATGACACACATACAGACAAACATGCAGGACAAATATTTCATCTATACAAATAAATAAATATATATTGTTTCATGAATACGAGAGTCTGGGAGGGTTAGTGTGAGCTGTTCCTTTGGTCATTCAGTGTCTTTACTGCCCGTGGGAAGAAGCTGTTCCTCAGCCTGGTGGTGCTGGCTCTGATCCTCCTGGATCAGAGTTGGAAGATGCTGTGGGCGGGGTCCTCTTTGATTTTCTCTTCAGAGAACCATAGAACATGACCACACAGACATAGGCTCCTCCGGCCCTCCTAGTCTGAACTGAATGATTTTTTTTGCCTAGTCCTACTAACCTGCCCCCTAGTCCATACCCCTCCATCCCTCTCCCATCCATGTACCTGTCCAAATTTTTCTTGAATGTTAAAATTGAGCCCACATTCACCACTTCAGCTGGCAGCTCATTCCACACCCCCACCACTCTGTCTATCAATCCAGGGTTACTTTTGAAGCCTTTTCTAAACAACAGAACAACGTGAGCTACCCTCCAATCCTTCAACACCACACCTGTAGCTAAAGACATTTTAAATATTTCTGGCAGGTCCTCTGTAAATTCTACATTAATCTCCCTCAAGGTGGTCTGAGTGAATATTTTGTCAGGCCTAGGGGATTATGCACTCTTATTTGATTTCAGACTGCAAGTACCTCCTCCTTGAAGTACCATTAATAATTCCAAAAGACTTGAAGTTACGCAAAACTGACTGTCCTGAACCGGGGAGGGGGCTGTGGGACAGTCACATTTATTTAGGAGTCTGTGGGTGGAGCCACACGTCCAGTCAGCCAATGGGTGTCCCCCGACAGACAGTTGTTTACCACACTCACCCCTTGTTTTTATAGAGTGTGGTGAGGTGAGGTGCATTAGATAGAATCACGTTACGTCTCTTGGGTGGTCTGATTTTGCCACTGCGACCGTCGTAGTACTAGCTGTGACTGCGGCACAGCAACGGGCCTGTATGCAGTGATCGGCATTGGCTTGGTGGGTGCGCAGCATTGAGTCTGCCATGCCATCCATTAGGACATGCCACATAACATTGTGGATGGTGAGAGGTGAAAGGAGAGCAGGGTGATCAATAATGGATTCTGGAGCTCCAGAGGGCACCAGATCCTAACAGACACCATATTTTTGTGCCCACCAGGGTTTGCCACAGAGGCATATTGGGGGTTGAAGTGGAGGTGAGCCATTTCAACCAGTGGGTCAGACGTATGGCTCCGCACGTTTCTGGAGTAGGACCGGCCCTAGGGACGTCAGCCATACTGGCATCGTTGTCCCTGAAGCAGACTTAGGGAAAGAAAACATTGGTTCATGTGATGTGGCATTGGTGGCAGAAGATAGGAATGACCTTATGAGTGGAGCGCCTCAGAGAGGACCTCGTCAGTGGGAGACAGGAAGGCCTCTAGATTGGATGGCATTCCAGACTGTGGCATTCTCCCTTTCCATAGAAACTTAGAAGATAGGAGCAGGAGTAGGTCATTCAGCCCTTCAACCCTGCTCCGCCATTCAATGAGATCATGGCTGATCTGTAACCTGTCCCCGCCTTCTCTCCATAACTCCTAATTCCCTTATACTGAAGAAATATATCTAATTCCCTCTTAAATATATTCAATGAACCTGCCTCTACTGCCCTCTGTGGCAATTAATTCCACAGATTTACCACCCTCTGGGTAAAGAAATTCCTCCTCATCTAGGTCCTAAATGGCTTGCCTATTACCATCGAACCATGGCCCCGGGTTCTGGACTCCCCCACCATTGGAAACATCCCTTCCGCATCCATTCTGTCCAGTTCTGCCAGATATTTATATGTCTCTATGAGAGCCCCTCTCAATCTTCTAAACTCCAGTGAGTTCAATCCCAAATTGCGCAATCTTTCCTCATAAGTTATTCCTGCCATCCAGGTAAAAAAAAAACATGGAAACATAGAAGATAGGAGCAGGAGTAGGTCATTCGACCCTTCGAACCTGCTCCGCCATTCAACGAGATCATGGCTGATCTTAAAGTTCAGTACCCCGTCCCCGCCTTCTCTCCGTAACCTTTAATACCCTTATACTGAAGAAATAGATCTAATTCCCTCTTAAATAGATTTAATGAACCTGCCTCTACTGCCCTCTGTGGCAATGAATTCCACAGATTCACCACCCTCTGGGTAAAGAAATTCCTCCTCATCTCGGTCCTAAATGGTTTGCCTATTATCCTCGAACCATGGCCCCGGGTTCTGGACTCCCCCACCATTGGAAACATCCCTTCTACATCCATTCTGTCCAGTCCTGCCAGAATTTTATATGTCTCTATGAGATCCCCTCTCAATCTTCTAAACTCCAGGGAGTACAATCCCAATTTGCGCAATCTTTCCTCATAAGTCATTCCTGCCATTCCAGGTATCAGCCTGGTGAATCGCCTCTGCACTCCCTCCATTGCAAGAACATCCCTCCTTAGATAAGGTGACCAAAACTGCACACAATACTCCAGGTGGGGTCTCACCAAGGCTCTGTACAGCTGCAGTAAGGTATCCTTGTTCCTAGACTCAAACCCTCTTGATATGAAGGCCAACATACCATTTGCCTTTTTAACTGCCTGCTGTACCTGCATGCTCGCCTTCAGTGACTGGTGCACAAGAACCCCTAGGTCTCTCTGCACTTCCCCATCTCCCAATCTATTGCCATTCAAATAGTAATCTGCCCTCCGGTTTGTATTACCAAAGTGGATAACCTCACATTTATCCACACTGTAGTGCATTTGCCATGTATCTGCCCAGTCCCCCAATTTATCCAAATCACACTGGAGCTTCCTGACCCCCTCTTCAGTGCACACAACCCCTCCTAGCTTAGTGTCATCTGCAAATTTGGAGATATTACATCCAATCCCCTCATCTAGATCATTAATGTAAATTGTGAGCAGTTGGGGTCCCAGTACAGATCCCTGTGGCACCCTACTGGTCACCGCCTGCCACTCAGAAAATGAGCCGTTTATCCCAACTCTCTGTCTTCTATCTGCCAGCCAGTTTTCAATCCACATCAATACCTTGCCCCCAATCCCATGAGCCTTGATTTTCCATGCCAGTCGTTTATGTGGGACCTTATCGAAGGCCTTTTGGAAATCCAGGTACACCACATCCACTGGATCTCCCCCATCTATTTTACCTGTCACTATCTCAAAGAATTCCAATAGATTTGTCAAGCACAATTTACCTTTTGTAAATCCATGTTGACTCTGTCCGATCCCTTCTCTGCTAGTCATATGCTCCGCTATTACATGCTTAATAATGGATTCCATCATTTTGCCCACTACTGATGTAAGGCTCACCGGCCTATAATTCCCCACTTTTTCTCTACCCCCCTTTTTAAATATTGGGGTAACATTAGCTACCCTCCAATCCATGGGTACTGATCCTGAGTCTATCGAGTTCTGGAAAATAATTCTTAAAGCATCTGCTATCTGAATGTCCACTTCCTTAAGTACCCCAGGATGTAGATTATCAGGCCCTTGGACTTTATCGGCCTTCAATCCCTTCAATTTCCCCAATTTCCTTAGAGATACTAATTTCTTTCAGCTGCTCCCTTGCATTAGTCTCTGTGTTTCCCAACCTTGGGAGGTTATTTGTATCCTCTCTTGTGAAAACAGAAATAAAGTAAGAATTTAATTGGTCTGCCATTTCCTTATTCCCCATTATATATTCCCCTGATTCTGACTGCAAGGGACCTACTCTGGATTTCACCAATCTTTTCCTCTTGACATATCTATAAAAGCTTTTGCAGTCGGTTTTTATATTTGCCGCAAGCTTACTTTCGTAATTTATTTTTGCTCTCTTGATTAATCCCTTTGTCCTCCTTTGGAGCATCTTGAACTGTTCCCAGTCTTCGGATTTGGTACTTTTTTTGGCCAATTGATATGCTCTCTCTTTGGACCTAATACTGTCTCTAATTTCCCTTGTTATCCACGGTTGAGTCACCTTTTTTGGTTTATTTTTATGTATAAACGATTTCTGCAATTCTTCCATTAGATCTGTGAATGCTTTCCATTGTCTATCCACCGTCAACCCCCCCCATAAACGCCACCCAATCAATCTTACTCAACTCCCGTCTCAGACCATCATAATTCCCTTTATTTAAATTCAGGACCTTAGTCTCGGTTTTAATTTCTTCACTCTCCATGTCGAATGAGAATTCGATCATATTGTGATCACTCCTACCCAAAGGGCCTCGTAGAAAAGATTGCTGATTAGCCCCTTTTCATTACATAATACCCAGACTAAAATGGCCTGCTACCAAGTTGGTTCCTCGACATTTTGGTCTAGATAACCATCCTGTAAACATTCAAGGAATTCCTCCTCCTCAGTATTTTTACTAATTTGGCTAGTTCAATCTCTATGTAAATTAAAGTCTCCCATGATGACAGCTGTTCCCTTATTGCACGCTTCTCTAATTTCTCTTTTTATGCCTTCCCTCACCTCTACATTACTATTTGGAGGCCTATATACCACCCCCACTATCGTTTTCTGCCCCTTGCTATTCCTCAGTTCTACCCATATAGATTCCGCATCTTCCGAGTTAATATCCTTCCTGTCAATCATGTCGATCCCTTCTCTCACCATCAATGCTACCCCACCGCCTTTTCTTTCTTGCCGACCCCTCCTCAATATTGTATACCCCGGGATGTTAAGTTCCTAGGCTTGACCACCTTGCAGCCATGTTTCTGTGTTCCCAATCAAATTGTATTTGTTTGTCTCAATTTCCACAGCCAATTCATCTACCTTGTTCCGAATGCTTCTTGCATTAAGATATAAAGCCTTCAGATTTGCTTTTTTCACCCTCCTTGCTCTTTCTGATATAAAAGCAAGGATGTAATACATAACATAACAATTAACATAACATAACAATTACAGCACGGAAACAGGCCATTAGGCCCTTCTAGTCCGCACCGAACCAAACACCCCTTTCTAGTCCCACCTCCCTGCACAATGCCCATAACCCTCCATCTTCTTCTCATCCATATACCTGTCCAACCTTTTCTTAAATCATACAATTGACTCTGCCGCCACTATTTCTCCCGGAAGATCATTCCACACGGCTACCACTCTCTGAGTAAAGAAGTTCCCCCTCATGTTACCTCTAAACCTCTGCCCCTTAATTCTTAACTCATGTCCTCTTGTTTTAATCTTTCCTCCTCTTAACGGAAATAGTCTATCCACATCCATTCTGTCTATCCCTTTCATAATCTTAAATACTTCTATCAAATCCCCTCTCAACCTTCTACGCTCCAAAGAATAAAGACCCTATCTGTCCAATCTCTCCCCATACTCCAGATGCTTAAACCCAGGCAACATTCTGGTAAACCTTCTCTGCACTCTCTCCACTTTGTTTATATCCTTCCTATAATTAGGCGACCAGAACTGCACACAGAACTCCAAATTAGGCCGCACCAATGTCTTATACAATCTCAACATCACCTCCCAACTCATATATTCCATGCAATGATTGATAAAGGCCAGCATACTAAAAGCCTTCTTCACCACCCTATTCACGTGAGTTTCTACCTTCAGGGAACGATGTACCGTTACTCCTAAATCATTCTGCTCTTCTGTATTCATCAATGCTCTCCCATTTACCTCGTATGTCCTATTCTGATTCTTCTTACCAAAATGAAGCACCTCACACTTATCAGCATTAAATTCCATCTGCCATTTTTCAGCCCACTTTTCTAAGCAGCCCAAATCCCTCTGCAATCCTTGAAAACCTTCTTCATTATCCACTATTCCACCTATCTTAGTATCGTCTGCATATTTACTAATCCAATTCACCACCCCATCATCTAGATCATTAAAGTATATAACGAACAACAATGGGCCCAATACAGATCCTTGAGGCACACCACTGGTCACCGGCTTCCAACCTGACAGACAATTATCCACTACCACTCTCTGGCCTATCCCTTTCAGCCAATGTTCAATCCATTTGACTATCTCAAAATTTATACCTAAAGACTGCACCTTCCTAACTAACCTTCCATGTGGTACCTTATCGAAGGCCTTACTGAAGTCCATATAGACAACATCCACTGCGCTACCCTCATCCACATTCCTAGTCACCTCTTCAAAAAATTCAATTAGATTGGTCAAACATGACCTTCCTCCCACAAATCCATGTTGAGTGCTCCTGATCAGACCCTGTCTATCCAGATGTTTATAAGTACTATCTCTAAGAATTTTCTCCATTAATTTACCTACCACAGACGTCAAACTTACAGGCCGATAGTTGCCAGGCTTCCTCCTTGAACCCTTTTTAAATAACGGAACCACATGCGCAATGCGCCAATCCTCCGGCACTATCTCCATATCTAATGACATTTGGAAAATTACCGCCAGAGCCTCTGCTATTTCCTCCTTCACTTCTCTCAATGTCCTGGGGAAGATCCCGTCTGGTCCCGGAGACTTATCCAACTTTATATTCTTCAAAAGCCTTAAAACTACACCTTTTGTAATCTCTATATTCCCCATATTTACCCAATTTGCTTTTTTTATCTCACATCTCCCAATATCCTTCTCCTTAGTGAATACCAAAGAAAAGAAACTGTTCAATATCTCCCCCATTTCTCTAGGCTCCACACACAGTTTTCCGCTCTGATTTTCTAAGGGACCAATTTTGTCTCTAGCTTTCCTCTTACCATTAACATATTTGTAGAACTCTTTTGGATTAGTTTTCACCCTGCTTGCCATAGTTTCCTCGTACCTTCTTTTAGCTTTCCTAATTCCTCTCTCAAGATTCCTCTTACATTCAATGTATCTTTCAAACATCTCCTTAACTCCATGCTTCTTATATCTAATGTACGCCTCCCTTTTTCTTCTAACCAAGTTTCCAATATTCCTTGAAAACCATGGCTCTCTCAAACCTTTTGCCCCTCCTTTTAACCTAACAGGAACATAAAGCTTTTGCACTCTCAAAATCTGATCTTTAAAAGACTTCCATCTCTCTACTACATCCTGCCCATAAAACAAATTGTCCCAATGCACACCCCGCAAGTCCTTTCGCATCTCCTCAAATCTAGCTTTTCCCCAATCAAAAACCTCAATCCTTGGCCCTGATTTCTCTCTTTCCATAATGACATTGAAGCTGATGGCATTATGATCACTGGACCCGAAGTGCTCGCCAACACTAACCTCCGTCACTTGACCCATCCCATTTGCCAACAGTAGATCTAACACTGCTCCTTCTCTGGTCGGCACCTCTACATATTGTTGTAAAAAACTATCTTGCACACATTTCACCAACTCTAACCCATCCAGTCCTTTCACAGAATGTGTTTCCCAATCTATATGTGGAAAATTAAAATCTCCCATAATTACAACCCTGTGCTTATCACAAATATCTACTATCTCCCTACAGATTTGCTCCTCTAGGTCTCAGTCCCCTCCGGGTGGTCTATAATACACCCCTACAAGTGTAACCTCTCCTTTCCTACTCCTCAGTTCCACCCAAATAGCCTACGTGGATGTGCCCTCTAATCTATCCTTCCTAGGCACCGCTGTAATATTTTCCCTGACAAGCAATGCAACCCCACCTCCTCTTGCCCCTCCGACTCTATCACACCTAAAACAACGAAACCCAGGGATATTCAGCTGCCAATCACATCCCTCCTGCAACCATGTCTCACTAATCGCTACCACATCATACTTCCAAGTATCAATCCACACCTTCAGCTCATCCACCTTTTTTACAATACTCCTGGCATTAAAATATATGAATTTCAGAGATTTCCCAATTTTTAATCCCTGTTTTCCCTCATCTTTAATAACAACATTATTTACTTTTCCTGCCAATTGCCCTTCATCTTCTTCCAGAGCATTTCCCTTCTCTATCACCTGCCCATCCATATTCAAATACTTACTACAAACCTTTTTTGTTTGCATTCTAACCTTCTACTTACTGCTCTGTACTATTTTGTTCCCTCCCCCCAACCATTCTAGTTTAAAGGATCCTGAGTAGCCCTAGCTACTCTGCCAGGATTCTGGTTCCCCTGGGATTTAAGTGTAACCCGTCCTTACTGTACAGGTCACATCTCCCCCAAAAATGGTCCCAGTTATCCAGAAACTTAAAACCCTGCCCCTTACTCCACCCCTTCAACCACGTGTTAATCCTCCACCTCATTCTATTTCTATTCACACTGTCACGTGGCACAGGGAGTAATCCAGAGATTACCCCCTTTGCGGTCCTTCTTTTTAACTCCCTACCTAACTGCCTGTACTCACTTTTTAGGACCTCTTCTCTAATTCTCCCTATGTCATTGGTACCTACATGTACCACGACCTCTGGCTCCTGTCCCTCCCACTTTAGGATATCCGGGACACGAGCAGCAACATCCCAGACCCTGGCACCAGGGAGGCAAACCACCATCCGGTTCTACTTGCTGCGTCCGCAGAATCCCCTATCCGTCCTCTTAACTATGGAGTCTTCTACCACAATTGCCCTCCTCGTCCTTTCCCTCCCTTTCTGAGCTACAGGGGCCGACCTCGTGCCGGAGGCACAGCCACTGTCACTCCCCCCAACCTTGATGTCCCCCTCAACAGTGCTCAAAGACGCGTACTTATTGCTGAGGGTTACATTCACAGGGCTCGTCTCTGGCACCTTACGTTCTTTTGTCCCTCTCCTAACAGTTACCCACCTTTCATCCTCCCGTGGCCCTGGTGTGACCACCTGGCTGTAACTCCTGTCTATGACTACCTCTGTTTCCCTAACCAGCCTGAGGTCATCGAGCTGCAGCTCTAGTTCCCTAACACGGTCCCTGACAATCTGCAGCTCGACACACCTAGTGCAGATATGGACATCCGGGAGTCTGGAAGACTCCAGGACCTCCCACATCCGGCACTCCCGACAACACACAGCCTTAACACTCATCCCTTACCCCAATGAAGAAGTAATAAAGACTATTTTAGCTTTCTCTCTGCCTGCTTTCGCCGAAGCCTGATGAGCCAAAGCCTGGAAGTCCCGCTCCCTCGCTGGGCCGCTCCCTCGCTGGGCCGCTCCCTCGCTGGGCCGCTCCCTCGCTGGGCCGCTCCCTCGCTGGGCCGCTCCCTCGCTGGGCCGCTCCCTCGCTGGGCCGCTCCCTCGCTGGGCCGCTCCCTCGCTGGGCCGCTCCCTCGCTGGGCCGCTCCCTCGCTGGGCCGCTCCCTCGCTGGGCCGCTCCCTCGCTGGGCCGCTCCCTCGCTGGGCCGCTCCCTCGCTGGGCCGCTCCCTCGCTGGGCCGCTCCCTCGCTGGGCCGCTCCCTCGCTGGGCCGCTCCCTCGCTGTCCCTCTTATTTATTGGCCTTTTACCAATTAACCCCTTCACACTCTCCTGTACACTGGCTCGACCAATGGCCGCCTCCGACGCCGACTCCTCCCCGCAGACCCTGGTAAGAGACTTTTAAAAACGTTTTCTTACCTGCCCCGGACTCTTTTCTGTCCTTCTCCTCCCCTAACCCTAATACTGAGGTTTCTTCTTGATTGACACCTGTTTGAAACGGGGGTGGGGGGGGGGGGGGTACACCACATGCTGCTGGAGTGAGATATTGAAGATATCAGTGAATACATTGGAAAGTTGATCAGCACAGAGTTTTAATACTCAGCCAGGTCCTCCATCTGGGCCAGATGCTTTTCTCAGATTCACTCTCCTGAAGGCAGCACACTTGAGAGGAGAGGATCATCGGGGACATTGGAATGCGAGGTGGCGGTTCTTTTTTGTTCTGTGTTCAGATCAGGTGTAGAAAGCATTGAATTTGTCAGGGAATAAAGTTTTGCCATCTCCTGCACCAGATTTGGGTTTGTAGCAGGTTATGTTGTTTAGGCCCAACCTCAGCTATCGGTCATCCCTTGTGGTTTCCATTTTCATCCAGAAACTCCACTTCACCTGGGAGATGGCTCTCCATAGGAAATACCTGCTCATCCTCATTCAGGGCTTCTGTTTGGGGAAGTACCTGAACAATTTGATTGAGACACACTCATCCATGTTTCGATGAAGATCCCCCCCCCACCCCCCACTCTTCTAAACTCCAGTGAGTACAGGCCCAGAGTCATCAAACACTCTTCATAATTAACATTCTCATCCCTGGGATCATTCTCATCGCCCTCCTCTGGATCATTTCCAATGCCAGTACATCCTTCATAGAACAATACAATACAGCACAGTACAGGTCCTTCATCCCTCGATGTGGTACTAACCCATATATTCTTTCCAAAAACAAAATACTAAACCCTCCCTACTCCATGATCCTCTATTTTACTTCCATCCATGTGTCAGTCTAAGAGTCTCTTAAATGCCCCCATCATCCCCTGCAAGGCATCCCATCCCCCCACAACTTTCTGTGTAAAAAAGCATACTCCTGATGTCTCCCCTCAACTTCCCTCTCTTCACTGTGTATACATCCTCTGGTGTTTACTCTTCCTGCCCTGGGAATCAGGTGCTGGCCATCCACCCTTAGATATGGGGACCAAAACTCACTACACTCTAACCAATGCCTTGTAAAACCTCAGTATTACATCCTTGCTTATATATTCTACTCCTTTCAAAAGGAATGCTAACATTGCATTTGCCTTTCTTACTCAACCTGCAGGTTAACCTTCAGGGAATTCTGCTCTGGGATTCCCAACTTCCTTTGGGCCTCCGCTTTCTGAATTTTTTCCCCACTTAGAAAATAGTCAATGTCTTTATTCCTTCAAAGTTCCTGACCGTACACTTCTCTGTATTGTATTTCATCTGCCACGTTTTTGCCCATTTTCTCAACCTGTCAAGTCCCTCTGCAGACTCCCTGCTTCCTCAACACTAGTTGCCCTGCCACCTATATTCATATCATCTGCACACTTGGGCTCAAAGTCATCAGTTCCACAATAATTTATAAATGTTTTACTAAGGACCATGTGGACAACATCCACTACCCTACCCTCATCAATCCTCTTTGTCACCTCCTCGAAAAGCACCATCCTTTGTTGAACATGGTGTCCCCCACACACAGCCATGTTAACTATTCCTAATGTCTGCTTTGCCAGATGTGAATGTATCCTATCTTTAACAATCTTCTCTAATAATCTCCCTCCAACTGATTTAAGTTTCACGAGCCAGGAATTTTCTGGTTTGTTCCTGCTTTCCCTCTGAAACAATTTCAACATTTTCTATTCTCCTGTCTCTGGATTGACCAGTGCTAATAAGGATACAAAGATGTCTCTGAAGGTCTGAGCAATCTCCCTCTTTCCTTTCTTACTCACCTGGTTTAGATTCCATCAGACCCTGAGGATTTATCCACCATAATGTGCTTCAAGAGACCCAACACCTCCTCCTCCTGATATCAACTGCCTCTGGGATATCAACATACTCTTTCTCACTATCCTCTTTGTTCTTCTCCATGGCCAATTCCCGAACAAACTATTAAGTCAGTGTAAACTATGAACCAGTCAAGTCAAGTTTATTGTCATTTGATTGTACAAGTACAACCGAATGAAACAGCGTTCTCTGGTCCTCAGAGCAAAACACCCAGACACACAACCAGACATAAACCACATACAGACAAACAATACATACTGTATGTAGGACAAGTATGTCACCCACACAAATAAATCACTAAATATTGTTTCATGAATATGAGAGTCTCAGAGGGTCAGTGTGAGCAGTTCCTTTGGTTGTTCACCGTTCTCACTGCCCGTGGGAAGAAGCTGGTCCTCAGCCTGGTGGGGCTGGCTCTGATCCTCCTGTATCTCCTCCCACTGGAAGATGCTGTGTGCAGGGTGGAAAGGGTCCACAATGATTGTGTGTGCCCTCTGCAGACAGCGATCCCAGTAGATCACATTGATGATGGTCGGGGGTGGGGGGGGGGAGTGAACCTCTCTGCCACTCTAATGGCTCTGTGGATTGACCTCCAATTCATTTCCTTGCAACAACCATACCGCACTGTGAAGCAGCCAACAAGGAAACTCTCAACAAAGCTCCTGTAGAAAGTTGACATAATGGTGGCTGGTAGACTTGTCCGCTTCAGCCTTCTCACGAAGTGCAGTCATTGTTGCACCTTCCTGACAAGTGAGGAGATGTGAAGTGTCCACAATAGGTCACTAGTTAAGTGAACTCCAAGGAACTTGGTGCTCTCCAGTCTCACATTGAAGACCTAAACCCCTCCAGAAGACCGGGGCCAAGAAGACCTTTTCGTTGAGCGGCCTTACCACGAGGGAGTAGTGCTGCACCGTTTCAGGTGGATGAAGCTCTCCGTGCCCCCACTATTGAACAGGCAACTCGTCGTGGCCGTTAACCTGAAGGTCCATCATTGACCCGGTGAGTTGACGAGGACTACCTTGGTCCAGCGTGATGGAGGCCAGTGTTGGGTAACTGCTTGTTGATGCAGCGGAGTGTTTGTGTGTTCAGTTGGAAGATGGCGGTATCCATAACGATGGCCACGACACATACATGGTGCTGCTGGTTCCAGGGGATGGCAGCGTCCAAGATGGCAGTCCCCTTGGCCCACATGTGGCACTGCTGGATAGGGGTGATTTGGATCTACACACCTTCGCATAGTGCTCCTTCTTCCTGCAGCTGGAGCAAATGGCATATTTTGCTGGGCATTGTTTCCTCGGGTGCTTTCCCAGTCGGCAGAATTAGCAGTTTGGGTGCTCATGCAATACAGCAGCCATGGTTGGGTCGCTGACGGGACATGACAATGGTAATGTTCGTTGTTTGCGGAGTACAGCTGCCATGGTTGGATCGCTGGTAGTACGTGACAGTGGCAGCACATCCCAAGTTGGCAATGCCTGGGGCAACCACGAGGCAGCCACGTTGTTGGCTGAGTAGGCCTCCATATTCTGAAGGGCCACCTCCAGTGTGCCCGCCCATGTGACCTCCCTCCATAATTTGAGCTCACCTTGCTCTAACAGTCTTTCATGGATGTAATTGGAGCTGATACCTGCAACATAGGCGTCACTAATCAGGTCTTTGTGTTCTCTGGGGCCATCATGGCTTTGCATTTGCAGGCCCATCCGAGTGTTCGTAGGGCTGGGAGGTACTCAACTCTCAGTTCCCTGGGTCACTGTTTTCGGGTCACCAGGAGATGCCTTGCTTAGACTTCATTTACCTTTCTCTGATACTGCCCTTTCAAGATGTCCAATGCGAACCAGATATGACACAGCGTCCCTGATCAAGTACACCATAGGCCCAACCCGGGAGTGCAGTAACTGTGGTTCTCTGACTGAACGATGGCCGAGGATGCCTACAGGAATGCCTTGAAGCAGTGCAGCCAGAGTTCTGTTGGTAGAGGCCTCAGGTGGTTGAGACTCGATTTCCAGCTTTTCTGGCTTCAGGATCTGCTCCATTGTCAAAATTTATTGTGAATAAAATTGATGCACCTTCAATAACGCCAAAAGACTGGAAGTTATGCAAAACTGACCTCACAATAAAATGGAGACTCGTCCATGCTGGTCGACTGTCCTGAATTGGGGAGGAGACTGTTGAACAGTCACCTTATTCAGGAGTCTGTGGGCGGAGCCACAGGTCCAGTCAACCAATGAGTGTGCCTGACAGATAAACATAGAGACAGAAGTTTACCACATATTAAATGTGGAAATAATGGCTCTTTATTACTCATAACCCCCACTCAGATGGAACCACTCTGCGTTTCCCAGAGCAGTTCCAGCTGCTTGGGAGACTATGAGTAAAAAAGACGGCCATTGCTCGGCCTGTATGTTTGACCTTACGGTGACAGGTGGAGCTAATAGACCACCCCCCCACCTCCCTCAGCTCTGGAGAATGGCTCCTGACTCTGCTCTCCAAAAAAGCAATGCTAGATCAGCCTTATAGGTCTTCTCCATAAAAAAATGTCGACCTATCACTACAATTAAAGGGCTCAGGTGAGGCCTCACCAGTGGCTTATAAAGCCTCAACACATCCCTTCTATTGTATCCTAACAAGATCTCCCATAAATTGGAGGAATAACACCTTATTTTCCATCTCAAGCCAGGTGGCATTAATATCGACTTCATTGCTTTCCACTAAACCTGCTCACCTTTTCTTTCCCCTCCCCTTTTCCTGTCTTTCCAGTTCTCCCACCCACCCAGCCATCCCCTCATTGCTGCTGCCCCTCCCTCCTTTCTCCACCTATCATCTCCAGCCTTTTCCACCCCTTCCCCCCCCCACAGCCCTTACTCTTTTGTTCAGACACCTGCTGGCATTCTCTCATACCTTGATGAAGGGCTCAAGCCCGAAACGTCGGTTCTGTGACTCTGCCTTCGCTACCTAAAGGGCCCTGTGTGACCTGCTGAGCCTCTCCAGCATTTTGTGTTTTTACTTCAACCACAGTGTCTACAGATTTTTGTGATTTACTTGATCCTATCCCTCTGGATATGATGCCAACATTGCATTCGCCTTCTTGACCACTGACTCAACCAGGAAGTTAGCCTTGAGGGTATCCTGCATGAGGATCCCAAGTCCCTTTGCACCTCCAAATTCAGAATTTTCTCCCCATCCAAATAATAGTTGACCCTTTTATTCCCTCTGCCAAAGTGCATGACCGTACACTTTCCCACATTGTATTTCATTTATCTGCCCATTCTTCTCATCTATCTAATTCTCTCTATAGTGTCTCCATTTCCTCCTACCCCTCCATCTATTTTTGTACCATGTGTGAACTTAGCCACAAAGTCTTTTATTCCACAATCCAATTCATTAATATACAGCATAAAGAGAAGCTGCCCCAACACCCCCCACCCCGCAGAACACCACTAGTTACCGGTACCCAACCAGAATAGGATCCCTTTATTCCCACTCTCTGTTTCCCGCTGATCAGCCAATGCTCTACCCATGCAACTATCCCTCCTGTAATTCCATGGGTTCTCATCTGTGAAGAAGCCTCATGTGCGGCATTGAGCAAAGGCCTTTGAACATCTAAACGCACAACATCCAATGCAAGACCATTGTCTAACCTGCTTGTGGTTTCCTCAAAATATTGCAGTAGGTTTGTCAGGAAGATTTTCCCTCTAGGAAACCATACGGACTTTGGCCTATCTGGTCTTGCCCCTCCAGGTAGTCCGTTACCTCATCCTTGACAATCGACTTCAACAACTTCTCAAGCACCAATGTCAGGCTAACAGGTCAATATTTCCTTTCTGTTCCCTCCCTTCCTTTTTGAATAGCAGAGTGACTTTTGCAATTTTCCTGTCTTCCGGAACCCTGCCAGAATTTACTGATTCTTGGAAGATCATTACTAAAGCTTCACAATCTCTACAACGACTTATTTCAGAACCTGAGGGTGCATTCCATCTGGTCTGGGAGACTTATCTACTCTGAGACATTTCAGCTTCCCAAGCACTTTCTCTCTGGTGATCGTGACTGCACTCACCTCCCTTCCCCGACATGCCTGAATGGCCGGTCTACTGCTGATGTCTTCCACAGTAAAGACGGATGCAAAATATTCATTCAGTTCGTCTGCCGTTCAATTTCTCCAGCGTAATTCTCCATTTGCTCTTGCCTCTTTTTTAGTCTTAATACATTTTAAAAAAGATTTGAGAATCCTTTTTGATATTACTTTTTGAGCCTCCTTTCAAAGGTTATCTTTTCTTTCTAATGACCTTCTCAGTTGACTTCTGCGAGATTTTTAAAGTTTCCCAGTCCTCCACCTTCCCATTGATTTTTGCTTCCTTGTGTACCCTTTCTTCTGCTGTTACTTTGGCTTCTCTCGTCACCACAGCTGGGCTGTTTTCCATTCAAGCATTTCTTCTTACTGGAATATATCTGTCCTGCACCTTCCTTATTTCTCGCAGAAACTCCAGCCATTGCCACTCTGCCGTCCTCCCTGCTGGTGAGTCTTTCCAATTAACTTTTGCCAGTTTCTCTCATGCCTCTGTGGTTCCTGTTATTCCACTGATAAACTGACTCCTCTGATTTTAGTTTCTCCCTCTCCAACTGCAGGGCAAATCCTATCATATTATCTATCATGTTGTGGTGGCACACATACTTGTGGCGAACCGGCCCCGCTTGTACTTCCGCACTGGCAGGGCAGCCGTGAGTTGAGGGCACCGTCGGGGGACCTCCATGCCACATGGTTTGAACAAAGCGCGCGCCTCGGGCAAGCGTGATGACATCACCACCCACACAGGGGGAGAGTTCACGCTACCCTTAAAGGGGTGCGTGCAAAGTTTAAAAATAAACAGTCGTTGAACCCCCCCTCAATGAGGTGGTTGCAAGTTTAATTTCTTGTAGCTGCTGCTACATTGGTGACCCCGACAAGGCCAGACAGGTTTTTAGCCTCTCGCTATGAATTCCTCAGAAATCAACACAAGAGGAGTCACGTGATGGAGTAGTGGGCGGACGGTGAACTCCAGCCCTCTCCAGAAAAGTCAGAAAAAACAAAGCAAAACACAAAGGCACAGAAATAAAAATCAAAGTAAAGTGAATATAAAGGTGAAAAGAAGATGGCGACGAAAAAAGAAAAGTCGAAACCAACGGTAAGAAGAGAGGAAGAGAAGACAACGGAAGATGAAGGAAAAGGCCTTACCTGTTCGAAGAGGCCCGCGGTGGAGAGAGAAACCCGCTACCTCAGGTCGGTAGAAAGTGGACTACAAAAATGGCTCGATGAGCCGAGTAAAAGTGCGCAACTGCGCATGCGCGAGGAGTGGCGCATGCGCGAAGCGCATGAAAAAAAACACACCGACGGGAAGGGTGACCAGCTGGGGAGTCAATCTCCACAGCCGGCAATGACAGCTGCAGAACACCTGCAGCAAGAGGAGAACATAGAAGACAATGAAAACAAGAAAGAAGAGAAGAAAAGGGCAACAAAGAAACAACAGATGGCCAACCCAGAGGAAGAAGAAGAGGAAGAGTACAGTGAAATAGAAGAAGAAGGGAAAGGCAAGATAAAGGATATACTTTCTCTTATTAAAGAATACTTGGAGTCATTTAAAGAATGGCAAGCGCAAGAATTTAATGATTTAAGAAGAAGAATAAACAATACAGAAGATAAAATGAATAAAATGGATATGACCTTATCAGAATTGGGAAAAAGAATGGACAAGGTGCAAGAACGAGAAGCAGCAGTAGAAATGGAGGTAGAGGACTTAAAAAAGAAATTAGAGGAATCTAATAAAAAAGTTAAAGAGACACAAGAACTGTTAGCTCAGAAAATAGATATAATGGAAAATTATAACAGAAGAAATAACATGAAGATAGTGGGCCTTAAGGAAGATGAAGAAGGCAAGAATATGAGAGAGTTTATAAAAGATTGGATCCCTACGATCCTAGGATGTCCAGAACGACAGCAAGAAATGGAAATAGAAAGGGCACATAGAGCATTGGCCTTTAAACCACAATCACAACAAAAGCCAAGATCGGTTTTAGTAAAATTCCTAAGATATACTACAAGAGAAAAGGTACTGGAGAAAATAATGGAAAAAGTAAGAGAGGACAATAAGCCACTGGAGTACAAAGGGCAAAAAATCTTCATTTATCCAGATATAAGTTTTGAACTCCTGAAGAAGAGAAAGGAGTTCAATACAGCAAAGGCGATTTTATGGAAGAAAGGGTATAAATTTATACTAAAGCATCCAGAGGTATTGAAAATATTTATTCCAGGACAACAAAACAGACTATTCTCGGATCCAGAGGAAGCACGAAAATTTGCAGAACAATTACAAAATAGACTGAGAGATGAAGACGTGTAACGAGAGTACAAAAGACTGCGAACTAAAAAGACATAAGTTTTGAACTCCCGAAGAAGAGGAAGGAGTTCAAAACATCGAAAACGATCTTATGGAAAAAAACTATTCTTGGATCCAGAGGAAGCAAGGAAATTTGCAGAACAACTACAAAACAAACAGAGAGATGAAGACATGTAATAAGAGTAAAAATGAACACGATTTATATGTATGTGGGTAAAGAGGTATATGTGTGTATATGTATAATGTGCATACATGAATGTATCAGTATTTAGAGGAAAATATAGATAGTATAGACAAGAATTAATAAGGGAAGGAAAAGGAATAGAGGGAATAAGGAGGGAATTAAAAGAGTGACCTTTGTCACATATGAAAAGTGAAATCTTTTCTGGGGGGGCTGGGTGGGGGGGTGTTACGGTCACTGCAAAATCAGCTGACGCTTGCGAGTGAATTCGCAAATCCAAATGGAGAGGGGAGATGTGGTTGTCAGACAAGGGATAAAGGACAACTCAGAAGGGGAAGGGGGGATTGGGGCTAAAGAAGTTTTAAATAGGAGAATAAGGAAAATGTTTGATGTTTTAGGAATGTTGTCTTATAAAGGATTCAAAACAAGAAAACAGAAATGGATAAGAAGGAAAGGTGATGATGGAAAAACGGAAAGGGAAGATAAACAAAGTATAAAATGGCTACGTTGAACTATATGACTTTAAATATTAATGGAATACATAACCAAATTAAAAGGAAGAAACTGCTAAATTTACTGAAAAAAGAAAAAATTGATATAGCATTTGTGCAAGAAACACATTTAACTGAATTGGAGCATAAGAAATTAAAGAGAGATTGGGTAGGACACGTAACAGCAGCATCGTATAATTCAAAAGCAAGAGGAGTAGCTATATTAATTAGTAAAAATGTGCCATTTAAAATAGAAGAGGAAATAATAGATCCAGCAGAGAGATATGTAATGATAAAATGTCAGATATATTCAGAGTTTTGGAATCTACTCAATGTATATTCACCTAACGAAGAAGATCAAAAGTTTATGCAAGATATCTTTTTGAAGATAGCAGATACGCAAGGGAACATATTAATAGGAGGGGATTTCAACCTGAATTTGGATTCAAATATGGACAAAACTGGGAAAAAAATTAATAGAAAGAACAAAGTAACCAAATTTATAATTAAATCGATGCAAGAAATGCAACTTTTGGATATATGGAGGAAACAACACCCAAAGGAAAAGGAATATTCATATTACTCGGCTAGACATAAAACATACTCAAGAATAGACCTATTTTTGTTATCAGCTCGTATGCAAGATAGAGTAAAAAAAACAGAATATAAAGCTAGAATACTATCGGACCATTCACCCTTAATATTGACAGTAAAGTTAGAGGACATCCCTCCAAGAATGAATAGATGGAGATTAAACCCCATGTTACTTAAAAGGCAGGATTTTAGAGAATTTATTGAAAGACAAATTAAAATGTATTTTGAAATAAATATGGAATCAGTGGAAGATAAGTTTATACTATGGGATGCAATGAAAGCATTCATTAGAGGGCAAATAATAAGTTATGTAACCAAGATGAAGAAGGACTATAATCAGGAAACAGAGCAGTGGGAAAGGGAAATATAAAATATAGAGAAAGAATTAGTAATGAAGGAAGATATAACTAAAAGAAGAGAATTGGCAGATAAAAAAAATAAAATATGAAACACTACAAACATATAAGGTGGAGAAAAATATAATGAAGACAAAACAGAAATATTATGAACTAGGTGAAAAAATGCACAAAATCCTAGCATGGCAGCTTAAGACAGAACAAGCTAAGAAAATGGTATTGACATCAAGGAAAAAAGATAAACAAATTACATATAATCCAAAAGATATTAAGGAAAACTTTAGAGAATTCTATGAACAATTCTACCGAACTGAAAACGAAGGGAAAGAAGGGAAAATAGATGAATTTCTAACTAAAATTGAACTACCAAAACTACAAATAGAGGAACAAAATAAATTAACAGAGCCATTTGGAATAGTAGAAATACAAAAATACAAAAAATTACCAAATAATAAGACACCAGGAGAGGATGGATTCCCAATAGAATTCTATAAAACATTTAAAGACTTATTAATTCCGCCCCTCCTGGAAGTAATCAACCAGATTGATAAAACGCAAAGCTTACCAGATTCATGTAAAACAGCAATAATTACAGTAATACTAAAGCAAGGGAAAGATCCACTCACACCAGCATCATATAGACCAATATCTTTACTTAACACAGAAGATAATAGCTAAATTATTAGCAAACAGATTAGCAGAGTATGTACCGAAAATGGTAAATCTAGACCAAACTGGATTTATCAAAAAAAGACGCACAACAGACAATATTTGTAAATTTATTAACTTAATTCATGCAGTAGAAGGGAATAAAGCACCAACAGTAGCAGTTGCTTTAGACGCAGAGAAGGCCTTTAACAGAGTAGAATGGAATTATTTGTTCAAAGTATTGCAAAAATTTAGTTTACCGGAGAAGTATATTAATTGGATTAAAGCATTATATAAGGGACCATTAGCGAAAGTGACAGTAAATGGACATGTATCAAAGCAATTTAACTTAAGCAGGTCAACACGAGAGGGATGCCCACTATCACCTTTATTATTTGCGTTAGCTATAGAACCACTAGCAGAATTGATAAGAACAGAAAATAATATAAAAGGGATAAAAATAAAAGACAAGGAATATAAAATCAGTTTATTTGCGGATGTCGTTATAGTATACTTAAGAGAACCAGAACTATCAATAAAAGAATTATATAAGAAATTGAAGGAATATGGAGAAGTGTCGGGTTACAAGATCAACGTAAATAAAAGTGAAGCAATGCCTATGAATGATGCGGATTTCTCAATATTTAAGAAAGAATCACCATTTAGATGGCAAATGCAAGCAATAAGATACCTAGGTGTACAAATAAACAAAAATCTCGGCCAACTATATAAACTCAATTATTATCCACTAATGAAAAAATTACAGGATGATTTAGAGCATTGGAAAGATTTACCATTAACACTAATAGGAAGGATAAACTGTATTAAAATGAACATTTTCCCAAGGATATTATACCTATTTCAGGCATTGTCAATACAACTGACAGAGAAATTCTTCAAGGAGTAAAAGAAAATAATAAGGAAATTTTTATGGAAAGGGGGGAAACCGAGGATAGCACTAGATAAATTAACAGAATGGTATAAACAAGGAGGCTTACAACTGCCAAACTTTAAAAATTATTATAGAGCCGCACAATTAAGATACCTATCAGATTTTTATCAAACAAGGGAAAAGTCAGATTGGACTAGATTAGAATTAGATAAAATAGGGGAAAAGACACCTGAACACATATTATATAAATGGGATGAAAAATTGGTACAACATAGAAGTTCTCCAGTATTACATCATCTACTCAATATTTGGAAGAAGATTCATGTCGAAAGAAATAAAACAAATTATCAATTACCAAAACTAATATTGACGCAAAACAAGTTACTCCCTTTTACAATAGATAACCTTTCCTTTAGAGAATGGGAGAAAAAAGGGATTAAAAGAATAGAAAATTGTTTTTCAGGAAATAGATTTTTATCCTTTGAACAAATGAAAGATAAATACAATATAACTCAAGATACAGCACTGGCATATTACCAATTGAGATCCTACTTGAAGGATAAATTAGGAAGCAGTTTGAGTTTGCCAGAGGGAAGTAACTTTGAATATGTGATTACAGATACAATGATAATCAAAAGATTTATAACAAATATGTATATTAAACTGCAAGAAAAGGAGAATGAGGAAACAAATGGTAAAATTAAACAAAAATGGGAACAGGATTTAAATATAAAGATAAAAAAGGAAACATGGGAGAAGTTATGCTCTGGAACGATGAGAAATACAATAAATACGAGGTTACGTATGATACAATATAACTGGATACACAGGCTATACATCACACCTCAAAAGTTAAATAAATGGGACCCAACAGTATCTGATAGATGTTTTCGATGTAAAAAAGAAATGGGAACAACAATTCATGCAATCTGGACATGTGAAAAAGTAGAAAAATTTTGGGAAGATCTCAATCAGATATTAAATAAAATAACAGAAAACAATATACCAAAGAATCCAGAGATCTTTCTCCTAAGTAACATAAAAAACAAAGAATTTGGAATTGATTTGGAGGATGCACAAAAAAGATTTGTTAAGATAGCTCTAGCCGTAGCAAAAAAATGTATTATGTCAACCTGGAAATTAGAAGATAATTTGAAAATACAACAATGGTATATAGAAATGAATAAATGTATTCCATTAGAAAAAATAACATATAGTGTAAGAAATAATATTGAAATATTCAAACAAATATGGGAGCCTTATATTAAACACAATAGCGAAAACCTACCGGGGACAATCACTACCTAAGTTAACGGAAGGGAAAGGAAATGAAAAGAATGGACTCAGTGGAATTTCTGGTGTATTTTTATTGAATGAGAACATTGTCTGACTGGTCTAATGTATCCTAGATTTTATACCTTAAATGGACGGGAGGGGGGAGGTGGGGAGGGTGGGAGGGGAGGAGGGAGGGGTGGGGGGGGTGAAAATGACATTGTATATGTGTGAAAAGGAAAAAATGTGTATCATGGTTAATGTGATTTATGGTGTGAAAAGTAAAAAATTATAAAAAAAAAGAAATCAACACAATAATGCAGTTTCAGTGAAACTACCCCCCTTCTAGACACATCACCCACGCACCTGGTTCGGGAAGGCGGAAGCGCAGTTTCGTCTCCAACACATCTCATCAGACGCCACAATGTTTTACCACGTCGTGAACATGCTCAATGAGACCTCATCCACAACCCACCAGAGGAGGGTAAATACCTCGCCCTCAGGAACCTCCTCCTTGGGGCCTTTGGCCTTGCCCCGCAGCAGCACACCTCCAGACTCCTACACCTGGATGGGATGGGGGACAGAACCCCATCTGCCCTCATGGACGAGATGCTGGCGTTAGCAGAGGACCACAAACCCTGTTTCCTGTTCCGGCAAATTTTCCTCGAGCAAATGCCTGAGGACATACATCTCCTGCTGGCAGATGAGAACTTATCCGATCCATGACGAGTTGTGGCCCGCGCAGATGTCCTCTGGCGGACCAAGAGAGAAAATGAGGCTGCTCTCAGCCAGGTCACCCGCCCAGGGCCAAGTCGATCGCAAGCGCCCCTCAAACACAAGCCGGAAGAGCATCACCCCACCTGGCGTTTCTACCATCAACGCTGGGGGGCTCATGCCCACAAGTGCAGGGAGCCCTGTACCATTCAGGGAAACGACTCTGCCAGCCGCTGTTAATGGCTGCGGCGGCTGGCCACGCAAACAGCTTCCTGCACGTAACTGATAAGTCCACCGGCCGACAGTTCCTAGTAGACGCCGGAGCTGAACTAAGCGTGCTCCCCCCGACCGCCCACAAGATCAGCACCCGTGCACGGGGCCCCACCTTGCGGGCAGCCAACGGATCCTCCATTAGGACTGTCGGCAATCGCAGAGCACAGATTCAGATTGGAAACGACAAGTTCCACTGGAAGTTCGTGCTGGCCTTGGTGGTCACGACGCTGTTGGGGGCCAATTTCCTATGGGCACACAGCCTGTTAGTGGACATCAAAGGCAAGCGGTTGGTTAACGCCCGCACCTTCCAGTCCGTCCACCTTGATGCACGGGGATAGCTTCCATCAGTACTCCTGTATTCCTGTACTCCTGTATTCTCTTTTTTATTTTTTATTTTTTTTTTTCACACCATAAACCACATTGACCATGATACATACATTTTCCATTTCAAATATACACAGTGTCATTTTCTGCCCCCCCTCCTCCCATCCACCCTCCTTACCTCCCCCCCCATCCATTTAAAGTACAAAATCTAAGATACACTAAACCAGTCAAACAATGTTGTCATTCAATAAAAATAAACAAGAAATTCCACTGAGTCAGTTCTTTTCATTTCCTTCTCCTTTCGTTCATTTAGGTAGTGAATGTCCCTGGTAGGTTTTCTCTATTATGTTTCATGTAAGGCTCCCATATTTGTTCAAAAATTTCAATATTATTTCTTAAACTATATGTTATTTTTTCTAATGGAATACATTTATTCATTTCTATATACCATTGTTGTATTTTCAAATTATCTTCCAATTTCCAGGTTGACATAATACATTTTTTTGCTACGGCTAGAGCTATCTTAACAAATCTTTTTTGTGCACCATCCAAATCAAGTCCAAATTCTTTGTTTTTTATGTTACTTAGGAGGAAGATCTCTGGGTTTTTTGGTATATTGTTTTCTGTAATTTTATTTAATGTCTGGTTTAGATCTTCCCAAAATTTTTCTACTTTCTCACATGTCCAGATTGCATGAATTGTTGTTCCCATTTCTTTTTTACAACAAAAACATCTGTCAGATACTGTTGGGTCCCATTTATTTAACTTTTGAAGTGTAATGTATAGCCTGTGTATCCAGTTATATTGTATCATACGTAACCTCGTATTTATTGTATTTCTCATCATTCCAGAACATAACTTCTTCCATGTTTCCTTTTTTATCTTTATATTTGTCTTGTTCCCATTTTTGTTTAATTTTACCATTTGTTTCCTCATTCTCCTTTTCTTGCAGTTTAATATACATATTTGTTATAAATCTTTTGATTATCATTGTATCTGTAATCACATATTCAAAATTACTTCCCTCTGGTAACCTCGGACTGCTTCCTAATTTGTCCTTCAAGTAGGATCTCAATTGGTAATATGTCAGCACCGTATCTTGAGTTATATTGTATTTATCTTTCATTTGTTCAAAGGATAAAAATCATTTCCTGAAAAACAATTTTCTATTCTTTTGGTCCCTTTTTTCTCCCATTCTCTAAAGGAAAGGTTATCTACTGTAAAAGGGAGTAACTGATTTTGCGTCAATATTAGTTTTGGTAATTGGTAATTTGTTTTATTCCTTTCTACATGAATCTTTATCCAAATATTGAGTAGATGAAGTAATACTGGAGAACTCCTACGTTGTACCAATTTTTCATCCCATTTATATGTGTTCAGGTATCTTTTCCCCTATTTTATCTAGTTCTAATCTAGTCCAATCTGACTTTTCCCTTGTTTGATAAAAATCTGATAGGTATCTTAATTGTGCGGCTCTATAATAATTTTTAAAGTTTGGCAGTTGTAAGCCTCCTTGTTTATACCATTCTGTTAATTTATCTAGTGCTATCCTCGGTTTCCCCCCTTTCCATAAAAATTTCTTTATTATTTTCTTTAACTCCTTGAAGAATTTCTCTGTCAGTTGTATTGACAATGCCTGAAATAGGTATAATATCCTTGGGAAAATGTTCATTTTAATACAGTTTATCCTTCCTATTAGTGTTAATGGTAAATCTTTCCAATGCTCTAAATCGTCCTGTAATTTTTTCATTAGTGGATAATAATTGAATTTATATAGATGGCCGATATTTTTATTTATTTGTATACCTAGGTATCTTATTGCTTGCATTTGCCATCTGAATGGTGATTCCTTCTTAAATTTTGAGAAATCCGCATTATTCATTGGCATTGCTTCACTTTTATTTACGTTAATCTTGTAACCCGACACTTCTCCATATTCCTTCAATTTCTTATATAATTCTTTTATTGATAGTTCTGGTTCTGTTAAGTATACTATAACGACATCCGCAAATAAACTGATTTTATATTCCTTGTCTTTTATTTTTATCCCTTTTATATTATTTTCTGTTCTTATCAATTCTGATAGTGGTTCTATAGCTAACGCGAACAATAAGGGTGATAGTGGGCATCCCTGCCGGGTTTACCTGCTTAAGTTAAATTGCGTTGATATATATCCATTTACTGTTACTTTCATCAATGGCCCCTTATATAATGCTTTAATCCAATTAATATACTTCTCTGGTAAACTGAATTTTTGCAATACTTTGAATAAATAATTCCATTCTACTCTGTCAAAGGCCTTCTCTGCGTCTAAAGCTACTGCTACTCTTGGCGCTTTACTCCCTTCTACTGCATGAATTAAGTTAATAAATTTACAAATATTGTCTGTTGTGCGTCTTTTTTTAAATAAATCCAGTTTGGACTAGATTTACCATTTTAGGTACATACTCTGCTAATCTGTTCGCTAATAGCTTAGCTATTATCTTATAATCTGTGTTAAGTAAAGATATTGGTCTATATGACGCTGGTGCGAGTGGATCTTTCCCTTGCTTTGGTATTACTCTAATTATTGCTGTTTTACATGAATCTGGTAAGCTTTGTGTTTTGTCAATCTGGTTGATTACTTCCAAGAGGGGAGGAATTAATAAATCTTTAAATGTTTTATAGAATTCTATTGGGAATCCATCCTCTCCTGGTGTTTTATTATTTGGTAATTTTTTTATTATCTCTTGTATTTCTACTATTTGAAATGGTTCCATTATTTTATTTTGTTCCTCTATTTGTAATTTTGGTAGTTCAATTTTAGTTAAAAATTCATCTATTTTGCCTTCTTTCCCTTCGTTTTCAGTTTGGTGTAATTGTTCATAGAATTCTCTAAAGTTTTCCTTGATCTCCGTTGGATTATATGTGATTTGTTTGTCTTTTTTCCTTGATGCCAATACCATTTTCTTAGCTTGTTCTGTCTTAAGCTGCCATGCTAAAATTTTGTGCGTTTTTTCCCCTAGTTCATAATATTTCTGTTTTGTCTTCATTATATTTTTCTCCACCTTATATGTTTGTAGTGTTTCATATTTTATTTTATTATCTGCCAATTCTCTTCTTTTAGTTGTATCTTCCTTCATTGCTAATTCTTTTCCTATATTTACTATTTCCCTTTCCAACTGCTCTGTTTCCTGATTATAGTCCTTCTTCATCTTGGTTACATAACTTATTATTTGCCCTCTAATGAACGCTTTCATTGCATCCCATAGTATAAACTTATCTTTCACTGATTCCGTATTTATTTCAAAATACATTTTAATTTGTCTTTCAATTAATTCTCTAAAATCCTGCCTTTTAAGTAGCATGGAGTTTAATCTCCATCTATACATTCTTGGAGGGATGTCCTCTAGCTCTATTGCCAATAACAGGGGTGAATGGTCCGATAATATTCTAGCTTTATATTCTGTTTTTCTTACTCTATCTTGCATACGAGCTGATAACAAAAATAGGTCTATTCTTGAGTATGTTTTATGTCTACCCGAATAATATGAATATTCCTTTTCATTTGGGTGTTGTTTCCTCCATATATCCAAAAGTTGCATTTCTTCCATCGATTTAATTATAAATTTGGTTACTTTGTTCTTTCTGTTAATTTTTTTCCCAGTTTTTGTCCATATTTGAATCCAAATTCAGGTTGAAATCCCCTCCTATTAATATGTTCCCTTGCGTATCTGCTATCTTCAAAAAAATATCTTGCATAAACTTTTGATCTTCTTCGTTAGGTGAATATACATTGAGTAGATTCTAAAACTCCAAATATATCTGACATTTTATCATTACATATCTCACTGTTGGATCTATTATTTCCTCTTCTATTTTAATTGGCACATTTTTACTAATTAATATAGCTACTCCTCTTGCTTTTGAATTATACGACGCTGCTGTTACATGTCCTACCCAATCTCTCTTTAATTTCTTGTGCTCCAATTCAGTTAAATGTGTTTCTTGCACAAATGCTATATCAATTTTTTCTATTTTCAGTAAATTTAGCAGTTTCTTCCTTTTGATTTGGTTATGTATTCCGTTAATATTTAAAGTCATATAGTTCAGCGTCGCCATTTCATACTTTGTTTATCTTCCCTTTCCGTTTCTCCATCATCACCTTTCCTTCTTATCCATTTCTGCTTTCTTGTTTTGAATACTTTATAAGACAACATTTCTAAAACATCAAACATTTTCCTTATTCTCCTATATAAAACTTCTTTAACCCCATTCTCCCCTCCCCCTCCTGAGTTGCCCTTTAACCCTTGTCAGGCAAGTCCATTTGGACTTGCGAATTCACTCGCAAACGTCAACTGATTTTGCAGTGGCCGTAACTCCTTCCCACCCAGCCCCCCCCCGGAAAAGATTTCAATTTTTATATGTAACAAAGGTCACTCTTTTAATTCCCCCCTTATTCCCTCTATTCCCTTTCCCTCCCTTATTAATTCTTGTCTATACTCTATATATTTTCCTCTAAATACGGATACATTCATAACATAACATAATAAACTAAACATAACATAACATAACAATTACAGCACGGAAACAGGCCATTAGGCCCTTCTAGTCCGCACCGAACCAAACACCCCTTTCTAGTCCCACCTCCCTGCACAATGCCCATAACCCTCCATCTTCTTCTCATCCATATACCTGTCCAACCTTTTCTTAAATAATACAATTGACTCCGCCGCCACTATTTCTCCCGGAAGCTCATTCCACACGGCTACCACTCTCTGAGTAAAGAAGTTCCCCCTCATGTTACCTCTAAACCTCTGCCCCTTAATTCTTAACTCATGTCCTCTTGTTTTAATCTTTCCTCCTCTTAACGGAAATAGTCTATCCACATCCACTCTGTCTATCCCTTTCATAATCTTAAATACTTCTATCAAATCCCCTCTCAACCTTCTACGCTCCAAAGAATAAAGACCTAATCTGTCCAATCTCTCCCTATACTCTAGATGCTTAAACCCAGGTAACATTCTGGTAAACCTTCTCTGGACTCTCTCCACTCTGTTTATATCCTTCCTATAATTAGGCGACCAGAACTGCACACAGAACTCCAAATTAGGCCGCACCAACGTCTTATACAATCTCAACATCACCTCCCAACTCCTATATTCCATGCAATGATTGATAAAGGCCAGCATACTAAAAGCCTTCTTCACCACCCTATTCACGTGAGTTTCTACCTTCAAGGAACGATGTACCGTTACTCCTAAATCTTTCTGCTCTTCAGTATTCCTCAATGCTCTCCCATTTACCACGTATGTCCTATTCTGATTCTTCTTACCAAAATGAAGCACCTCACACTTATCAGCATTAAATTCCATCTGCCATTTTTCAGCCCACTTTTCTAAGCAGCCCAAATCCCTCTCCAATCCTTGAAAACCTTCTTCATTATCCACTATTCCACCTATCTTAGTATCGTCTGCACATTTACTAATCCAATTCACCACCCCATCATCTAGATCATTAATGTATATAACGAACAACAATGGGCCCAATACAGATCCTTGAGACACACCACTGGTCACCGGCCTCCAACCTGACAGACAATTATCCACTACCACTCTCTGGCCTCTCCCTTTCAGCCAATGTTCAATCCATTTGACTATCTTAAAATTTATACCTAAAGACTGCACCTTCCTAACTAACCTTCCATGTGGTACCTTATCGAAGGCCTTACTGAAGTCCATATAGACAACATCCACTGCGCTACCCTCATCCACATTCCTAGTCACCTCTTCAAAAAATTCAATCAGATTGGTCAAACATGACCTTCCTCCCACAAATCCATGTTGAGTGCTCCTGATCAGACCCTGTCTATCCAGATGTTTATAAGTGCTATCTCTAAGAATTTTCTCCATTAATTTACCTACCACGGATGTCAAACTTACAGGCCGATAGTTGCCAGGCTTCCTCCTTGAACCCTTTTTAAATAACGGAACCACATGCGCAATGCGCCAATCCTCCGGCACTATCCCCATATCTTATGACATTTGGAAAATGTATACACGTTATGTATATACACACACATATACCCCTTTACACACATACATATAGTTTGTGGTCATTTTTACTCTCGTTACATGTCTTCATCTCTCTGCTTGTTTTGTAGTTGTTCTGCAAATTTTCGTGCTTCCTCTGGATCCGAGAATAGTCTGTTTTGTTGCCCTGGAATAACTATTTTAACTACCGCTGGGTACTTTAACATAAATTTATATCCTTTTTTCCATAAGATTGTTTTTGCTGTATTGAACTTCTTCCTCTTCTTCAGGAGTTCAAAACTTATGTCTGGATAGAAAAAAAAAATTTTGACCTTTATATTCCAGTGGCTTTTTGTCTTCTCTTACTTTCTTCATTGCTTTCTCCAATATATTTTCTCTTGTTGTATATCTTAAGAATTTTACTAAAATGGATCTTGGTTTTTGCTGCGGTTGCGGTTTCGGGGCTAATGTTCTATGTGCCCTCTCTATTTCCATTTCTTCTTGTAATTCTGGTCTTCCAAGGACCCTGGGGATCCAATCTTTTATAAATTCTCTCATATTCTTGCCTTCTTCATCTTCCTTAAGGCCCACTATCTTTATATTATTTCTTCTATTATAGTTTTCTATTATATCCATCTTCTGAGCTAACAGTTCATGTGCCTCTTTAACTTTTTTATTAGATTCTTCTAATTTCTCTTCTAATTCCTCTACTTCCATTTCTACGATTATTTCTCGTTCTTCCACATTATCCACTCTTTTTGCCAATTCTGATATGGCCACTTCCATTTTATTCATTCTTTCTTCTGCATTCTTAATTCTTCTTTTTATCTCATTAAATTCTTGTAATTGCCATTCTTTCACTGATTCCATATATTCTTTAAAAAAAGCTACATCCATTGTCCTGCCTTTCTCTTCTTCTTCTACTTCTTTCTGTTCTTCTTCTTCTTCCTCTGGGTTGACCATCTGTTGTTTCCTTGTTTTCTTTTTACCCTCTTCTTTCTTGTTCTCGTTATTGTCTGTGTTTTGCACCTGTTGCTGTGTTGCAGGTGTCTCTCTCAGCTGTGGAGATCGACTCCACAGCTGTTCCCCCCTCCCGTCAGTGTTTTTTTTCATGCGCGAGGAGTCGCGCATGCGCGGTTGCGCACTTTTACTCGGCTCTGCGAGCCATTTTTGTAGTCCCGAGCCCGGAACTTCCACTGACCTGAGGGAGCGGGCTTCTCTCTCCGCAGCGGGCCTCCTCGGACAGGTAAGGCCTTCACCTTCTTCTTCCGACATTCTTTCTTCCTCTTTTCTTCCCGTTGTTTTCGACTTTTCTCTCTTCGCTGCCATTTTCTTCTCTTTACTTTATTGTAAATTTTAATCTTGTACCTTTGTGCTTTGTGTGTGTTTTTTTAACTTTTCGGGAGAGGGCTGGAATTCCCTGTCCGGCCACTACTCCATCACGTGACTCCTCTGAGTACTCCTGTATTCTCAATGAGTTCCCCTCCATCCTGCAGCCACAGTTCTCTTCCGCCACGCCCCAACATGGAGTCTGCCACCACATTTCAACTCAGGGCCTCCCTCTACACACCAAAGCCAGGTGGTTGTCCCCTGAGAAACTGCAACTGGCTAAAGAAGAATTCTCCCAACTTCAGGAACTAGGAATTGTCCGTAGACAGATAGCACTTGGGCCTCCCCCTCCACATGGTCCCCAAGACTTCCAGAGGTTGGCGCCCTTGCAGAGACTACCGTTGCATTAATGATGCGACTATGCCGGACCGATATCCCATCACACACATTCAGGACTTTTCGACCAACTTACACGGTGCCCAGATTTTCTCAAAGGTCGACCTGGTTCCTGGTAGACCAAATCCCGGTCCACCCCAACGACATCGGCAAGACCGCAATCGTCACCCCGTTCAGCCTTTTCAAGTTCTTGCGGATGCCTTTCGGCCTCAAAAACGCAGCCCAAAACTTCCAATGCCTGATGGATGTGGTGGGCAGAGTCTTTGACTTCGTGTTCATCTATCTCGACGTCATCCTCATCGCCAGTTGGGACCACGACGAGCAATAAGTCCATCTCCGCGCACTATTCACCCACCTGGCAGAGTTCAGCCTCACGGTCAATATAGCCAAGTGCCAATTCAATAGGCAGTCCCTGCAGTTCCTGGGTCATACCATCTCGGCAGTCAGAGCCGCCTTGGAACTGGAGAAGGTCGCACTCGTGCACCAGTTCCCGAAGTCAAACACCCTCGAGGGCCTACAGGAGTTCGTCAGCATGGTGAACTTCTATCACTGGTTCATCCCAGGGGCTGCCTGCATCATGCGACCATTGTTTGCGCTGATCGCCGTGAAAGACGGCATGGACGGAAGAGGCCGAGAGCACTTTCTTTGCAATGAAAGATGCCCTGGCGAGCACCACACTTCTAGTCCACCCGGGGCCAGATGCTCACACCGCACTCTTAGTGGATGCGTCGGCTACAGCCATTGGGTGCTTCCTGGAGCAATGGGTCAATGACCAGTGGTGCTCGCTTGCCTTTTTCAGCCGGCACCTCCATCCCCGGAACTAAAATACAGCACCTTCAACAGGGAGCACCTGGCTCTGTACCTGGCTATCAGACATTTCCGATACTTCCTGGAGGGCAGACCGACCACAAACCGCTCACTCAGGCCCCCGCTATGGCAAAAGATTCCTGGTCGGCTCGCTAGCAGCGGCACCTATCCTATGTGTCGGAATTCACCACCAACTGGGTAAGGACAATGTCATGGCAGACACACTTTCACAGCCCGCCATCCACAGCCTCGCCCCCGGCCTTAACTATGCCCGGCGAGCGCAGGCACAGGAAAGACGCAGAAAAACAAGCCCTCCGCACCACCATCACAGGGCTCCAATTTCGGGATCTCAAGTTGCCGGGCAGCCCCAACACGCTGCTCTGTGACGTTTCCACTGGCTCACCGCACCTGGTAGTCCCGCCGCAGTGGAGATCGCAGGCTTTCAGCATGGTCCACAATTTGGCCCAACCCTCAGTCAAGACCTCGGTTTGGATGGTGGTGGAGCATTTCGTGTGGCATGGTCTCAAGAAGCAGGTAGACCAGATGGCGAGGAACTGCTCACAGTGCCAGACCTCCAAGGTCCACCGTCAGGCAAAAGCCCCGGTACAACTATTCGACTCCACAGCCAAAAGATTCCAACACATACATGTCGACGTCGTGGGTCCCCTGCCGGTGTCCAGGGACACCCGCTACTTGTTGACAATGATCGATCACACGACGAGGTGGCCGGAAGCCATTCCACTGAAAGACACTTCCGCCAAGACCTGTGTCAGGAACCTACTCGCCCACTGGATCGCCAGGTTCGGGTCCCAGCACACATAACGAGCGACAGAGGTGCTCAATTTACATCCACCCTCTGGGCACAGTTGGTGAATCTCTTGGGGGGTCAAACTCCACCATATCACCGCATATCACCCCCAAGCCAATGGCCTAGTGGAGCGTTTCCACTGACACCTAAAGTTGGCCCTCATGGCTCGCCTTACTGGTCTCGGTTAGATGGATGAGTTGCCCTGGGTTCTGCTCAGCAAAAGAACTGCTCTGAAGGAGGACCTTCAGGTATCATCCGCAGAGTTGGTTTACGGTGTGCCGCTTTTGCTACCCGGGGAGTTTTTCGGCCTGGACACTGGCTCCGCAGCCAAAAATCCAACTTTGTTTGCAGATTTGAGGGGTGAGCTCACCTCGCTAGCCCCCCCGCCTCCATTCCACCACGCCAGCCAGCCGTCCCATTTGCCCAAGGAGCCGGACACAGCCAAGTCCATTTTCATCTGGCGCCGGAGCCGTGCTCCTGCTGCTCCCTTACGAAGGCCCCTACAAAGTCCTGCAGTGATCAAGCAAGACGTTCACCTTGGACATTGGGGGTAAGTGAGAACTGTTCACGGTCGATCGCCTCAAGGTGGCACACGTGGGCCTTAGCTAGCCGGTAGAGATGGCCCAACCGAAACATCGAGGCGGGCAGCCCAGGCGGCGAGACGCGTAAGCCAGTTCTGGGGGGATTGTGTGGCGGCGCACATACTTGTGGCAAACCAGCCCCGCTTGCACTGCCGCACTGGTGTGGCAGCTGCAAGTAGATGGCACCGTCGGGGACCTCCGTGCGGCATGGTTTGAACAGAGCGTGCATCTCAGGTGAGTGTGATGACATCACCGCCCACACGGAGGCGGAGCTCATGCTACCCTTACAGGGCCATGTGCTAAGTTTAAAAAAAAGTCGTTGAAACCCCCCCCCCCAATGAGGTGGTTGTGAGTTTCATTTCTTGTAACTGCCGCTACAATGTTGCTTATGTATCTATATAAATTACGCTATTTGACTGGCTGAGTTTCTCCAGCATCTTGTTTTTACTTCAACCGCGGTGTCTGCAGACTTTCTTGTTTTACCCCCTTCGGTCATTTTATGATCACTGTCTCCTTCTCTCGTCACCACAGTCGGGCTATTTTTTTCTTTTTGGAATATATCTGTCCCTCCCCTTCCTTAAGCTTCGTGGAAACTCCAGCCATTGCCGCTCTGCCGTCCTCCCTGCTGGTGAACCTTTCGAATCAACGTTGGCCATTCCTCTCTCATGCCTCTCTCATCCCCGTTATTCCACTGATAAACTGGCTCCTCTGATTTTAGTTTCTCCCTCTCCAACTGCAGGGCAAATCCTATCGCACTATCTCTGTGTCCTTAGGGTTCCCTTATCAACTCTGGTTCATTACACAACACCCAATCCAGAATTGGCAGTTCCCTGGTCGGCTCAGCCACCAGCTGTTCTAAGAAACCATCCTGAAGGCATTCGATAAATTCCTTCTCTTGGGATCCAGCACCATCCTGGTTTCCCAATTAACCTGCATATTGAAATCCCCATGACTATTATAAATGCCCTTTTTACACGCCTTTTCCATCTCCTTCTGTAGTTTGCATGCCACATTCTGGTTATTGTTTGGAAGCCTGTATACAACTCCCATCAGGGTCTTTTTAACCTTACAGTTTCTTAATTCTCCCCACAGGGATTCTACAACTTCTGATCCAATGTCTCCTCTCTCCAAAGACTGAATTCCATTTATAGCCAGCAAAACCACTGCTACTTTCCAGTCTTTCTGATTCACTGTGTATCCATAGATAAGCTGTGATCTTTCAGCCACGACTCAGTGATGGCCCCAATGTCATTCCTGCCAAGCTCCAGCTGCACCTACAACATCATCCACCTTATTTCCTTATTTAAATACACGACCTTCAGTGCTGTATTCAAAACCCTTTTCAATTCTGCTTCTAAAGAACTCCAAATTAAATCCTTTACCTAACACTTGCTCTTGTGCCCATCTGACTACCTATCCCTTCCTCACAATCTTTCTCCCCATTTACTGCCCTCACATTCTGATTTCCAACTCCCCAAACTAGTTTAAACCCTGCACCTTTCCAGTTTAGGTGCAGCCCATCAGACCTTCCCCAAAAGAGATCCTAATGATGCAAAAACCTGAATCCCTGCCCCCTACACCAACTCTTCAGCTACACATTCATCTACCACAACTTCCTGCTCTATCCTCTCTGGTGCGTGGTAAAGGCAGCGAATCTGAGATCACCATCCCAGAGGTCCTGCTTTTTAACTTTTTCCCTAACTCTTTCTATTCCCTCTTCAGTACCTCACCCCCACTCCTGTCTATGTCATTGGTCCCCATGTGATCTGTTTGCCTAACGATCAAATCCCCAATCACTATCGCTCTCTCTTCTCCCCTCTTTCCCCCAGAAAGTGGTTGAAACAAATCAAGGGAAAAATAGCACGAGTCTGAGCACTGAGGAGAATGAAAAGATCGGCTGACAGATTGAGATGAGGCAGGTGAAATGAGATGAGACTCATTAAAACCTAGCTTCAGAATTTCCTATTTCTGGCCTGAATATCTGATGATCATAGCACTTTACAGCTCAGCCCTGGCCATTCAGCCCATGATGTGTTACTGACCTACTGTCTATCAACCTACTCCACAACAATTTTTTTAGACATACTATACAGTAACAGAACCCGCGCTGCCCAATTACACCCAATTAACCTGCAACTTCCGGTATGTTTTGAATGGCGGGAGGAAACCAGAGTCCGCAGAGGAAACCCACACAGACATGGGGAGAACATACTAACTCCTTACAGATAGCGTGGGATTCGAACCCTGATCCCAAACACTGGTGCTGTAAAGGAGTTGCACAAACTGCTATACTAACCATGCCGCCTTAAATCTAACCCTTCCCTATCTCCCACCCATAACTCTCTATTTCTCTCACATCCATGTGTCTATCTAAAAACATATTGATGTTAACAAAACAATGGAAATGTGGCTTATAAAACAGGGATTAAAAAGGATGCAACTACTGGAAAAAGGGGAATATGTAGTTCCATATTCCAAATAGCACTCACACAGAACCAGCAGCTGGCAGAGAAAGAAGACATGAGCTTGTTTATGTGTAACTGTACGGCACACCAACCATCTTGATTGTTGCCGGGTTTCTCCACCTGAATAACCAATTACACAATTCACCAGCAGATGAGCATTGATTGGAAATACACTGAAGGCAAGTGTAAAGATGAGAAGCGTCTTGGGTAAATTAAACTGAGTAAATAAACGTCAGCTGTGTATCTGCAGCAGTGCTGCTCATGAAATCTATTGCCAGGAGGTCCCTCTCTCCACCTGCACTGTTCAGTGAGGTGCAAAAGACAAAGGGAAGGAGCTCTGAATAGGTAACAGGAGCAAGTCCAGTGAACCATCATTAGAAATTTCTCCACCTTGGAGCCAATGTAGTTCCACACAGTACCAAACACACCACGATTCAGAGCCGGGATTCGAGAGGGTGCTGAGGGCAAGAAGGGGCTCCTGAAGGGCCTCGAGCACTGAAAGCTTCCTGATTATGTCGGAGCTTTGGATCTGGAGCCCAAGTCGCTGATGGATCGATCAGGAGTCTGTGCAGCTCCTGAGGCTGCAGGAGCGCTGGAGGCGAATCCACGGACACTCAGTGACTCTGAAGGGACTCTCTTTTGCTTCTTTTTTTCCTATTGTTCGGGGCACTGGGCAATGCTCATGGTGATACTTTTCCTTACAAGCGAAGACTATCAAGTCTATTACATTTTTATGCATTCCCTGACCATAAAAACAACCTTGAACACTCATATACACATGTTACATTATTATGAGTATTTCAAATGTACAAGGGCGTCTGCAGATGTTGAGATCTGAAGCTAAACACAACTTGGAGGGTGAAATGCCTGAAACATTCAGCAGGTCAAGCAACATCAGTGGAAAAAAAATGGTTTATTTTTTAGCTCACCGATCCTGTGTGGGACCTGTGACTCTCCCCTCCCACCCAGCCCCTATACCAATGTTCCTCAGACCTGATGAAGAGTTTCAGCTCAAAACGGTCACTGTTCTTTATCTCCTACTGATGCTGTTTGTCCCACTGATTTCCTCCAGCAGATTGCATTTGGTTCCATGGGGACAGTACTCTTACACGGTTAAAAGTCAAAACACTTGCCCAGGAGTTTCCTACAAAGGTTGTAAATAATCCTGAAGATCTTGGAATGACACAAATATTAAAGCTAAGTACCAAGTCACCTGGAATACATGGAATATAGAAATATGAGCAGGGATCTTATAGAAACATAAAATTATGAAAGGGATAGAACATAGAACAATACAGCACTGTTAAGGCTTTTGGCCCTTGATGTTGTGCCAGCCTAGATCTTCCTACAAAAAAAACTAAATCTTCCCTATCCCATGACCCTCTATTTTTATTGCATCCAGGTACCTGTCTAAGTGTCTTTTAAATGCCCCAAATCTTCCAGCCTCCACCAGCATCCCTGCAAAGCATTCCAGGCCCCCACTCCCTTCACTTTGTACACATGTCCTCTGGTGTTTGCTCAACCTGCCCTGGGAAACTGGTGCTGGCTGTCCACCCTATCTATGCCTCTCAGAATCTTGTAGACCTCTATTAAGTCTCCTCTCATCCTTCTTCACTCCAGAGAGAAAAGTTCCACCTCTGCTAATCTTGTTTCCCAATCCAGCAAACATCCTGGTAAATCCACAGCTTCCACATTTTTCCTGTAATGAGGTGACCAGAATTGAACACAATACTCTAAGTGTGGTCTGACTAGCGATTTATAGACTCCAGAACTCAATTCCCCAACTAATGAGCCCAGCATCCACAGGCCTTCTTAACTATCCTGTCAACCTTTATGGTATCCTTGAGAGATGTATGGATTTGGACCACCTCTTTGTTCATCCACACTGTTAAGCATCTGACCATTGACTATGTACTCTGCTTCAAGTTTGACCTTCCAGGAAATAAAGCTCCAACAGTAGCGGTTGCTTTAGACGCAGAGAAGGTCTTTGACAGAGTAGAATGGAATTATTTATTCAATGTACTACAAAAATTCAGCTTACCAGAGAAGTATATTAATTGGATTAAAGCATTATATAAGGGACCATTGACGAAAGTGACAGTAAATGGATATATATCAAAACAATTTAACTTAAGCAGATCAACAAGGCAGGGATGCCCACTATCACCCTTATTGTTCGCGTTAGCCATAGAACCACTAGCAGAACTGATAAGAACAAAAAATAAAATAAAAAGGATAAAAATAAAAGACAAGGAATATGAAATCAGTTTATTTGCAGATGACGTTATAGTATACTTAACAGAACCAGAAATATTAATAAAAGAATTACATAAGAAATTGAAGGAATATGGAGAAGTGTCGGGATACAAGATTAACGCAAATAAAAGTGAAGCAATGCCAATGAATAATGCGCATTTCTCAAAATTTAAGAAAGAATCACCATTCAGATGGCAAATGCAAGCAATGCGATACCTAGGTATACAAATAATTAAAAACCTCGGCCATCTATATAAACTCAATTATTATCCACTAATGAAAAAATTATAGGACGACTTAGAGCATTGGAAAGACTTACCACTAACACTAATAGGAAGGATAACTGTATTAAAATGAACATTTTCCCAAGGATACAATACCTATTTCAGGCATTGCCAATACACTTGACAGAGAAATTCTTCAAGGAGTTAAAGAAAATAATAAGGAAATTTTTATGGAAATTGGGGGAAACCGAGGATAGCACTAGATAAATTAACAGAATGGTATAAACAAGGAGGCTTACAACTGCCAAACTTTAAAAATTATTATAGAGCAGCACAATTAAGATACCTATCAGATTTTTATCAAACAAGGGAAAAGCCAGATTGGACTAGATTAGAACTAGATAAAATAGGGGAAAAGATACCCGAACATATATTATATAAATGGGATGAAAAATTGGTACAACGTAGGAGTTCTCCAGTATTACATCATCTGCTCAATATTTGGAAGAAGATTCATGTAGAAAGGAATAAAACAAATCACCAACTACCAAAACTAATACTGACGCAAAATCAGCTAATCCCTTTTACAATAGATAACCTTTCCTTTAGAGAATGGGAGAAAAAAAGGATCAAAAGAATGGAAAATTGCTTTTCGGGAAATAAATTATTATCCTTTGAACAAATGAAGGATAAATATAATATAACTCAAGATACAGTGTTGGCATACTACCAACTGAAATCCTACTTGAAGGACAAATTGGGAAGCAGTCTGAGGTTACCAGAGGGAAGTAACTTTGAATATGTGATTACAGACACAATAATAATCAAAAAATTTGTAACAAACATGTATATAAAACTGCAAGAAAAGGAGAACGAGGAAACAAACGGTAAACCTAAACAAAAATGGGAAAAAGATCTAAACATAAAGATAAAGAATGAAACATGGTAGAAGTTATGCTCCGGAACTATGAGAAATACAATAAACACGAGGTTACGCATGATACAATATAACTGGATACACAGGCTATATATTACACCTCAAAAGTTAAATAAATGGGACCCAACAGTATCAGACAGATGTTTTCGCTGTAAAAAGGAAATGGGAACAACAATTCATGCAATCTGGACATGTGAGAAAGTGAAAAAATTTTGGGAAGATCTAAACCAGATATTAAATAAAATCACAAAAAGCAATATACCAAAAAACCCAGAGATCTTCCTCCTAAGTAACATAAAAAACAAAGAATTTGGACTTGATTTGGATGGTGCACAAAAAAGATTTGTTAGGATAGCCCTAGCTGTAGTAAAAAAATTTATTATGTCAGCCTGGAAATTAGAAGATAACTTGAGAATACAACAATGGTATATAGAAATGAATAAATGTATTCCATTAGAAAAAATAACATATAATTTAAGAAATAATATTACAATATTTGAACAAATATGGGAGCCATACATGAAGCATAATAGAGAAAACCTACCAGGGACATCTACCACCTAAAATGACAGAAGGAGAAGAGAATGAAAAGAACTGACTCAGTGGAATTTCTTGTTTATTTTTATTGAGTGACAACATTGTTTGACGGGTTTAATGTATCTTAGATTCTGAACTTTAAATGAATGGGAGGGGAGGTAGGGAGGGTGGGATGGGAAGGGGGGAGAAAATGACACTCTATATATTTGAAAAGGAAAATGTATGTATCTTGATCAATGTGGTTTATAGTGTGAAAAATTTGCTTCCACTGTTAGGTGAAAATAAAACTAGGGGGACACAGCCTGAAGATTTGGGAATAAATTTAAGACAGAAGTGAGAAGGAACTGCTCCTCCCAAAGAGTAGTGAATCTGGAATTCTCTGCCCAAGGAACAGTATGCAAGTGTGTGAAAGTATCCATGAAAATAGATTAGCAGGGAATGTTACCTTACCAGCACATAAAGATCTTTTGTGTTCAGAGGTGTTTATGTGAGATGGTGAGACATCTGGTAATTATATCTCCCTAAATGCTTTTGGACTGATTGCTTCTTGAGCCATTAAAAGGGCCAGTGAGTGTTGTTGCTACAGATATTCCAAAGAGCATTAGAGAATCACATTCTTGAAACTACCATAAAGTTTATATTTCAAGTTTCAACTTTAAACTTCAAATTTAAGGTTATTGTCAAACATACAAGTCCAATGAACAGATGCAATGAAAGTTTAACAGTCAGGCACATGAAACACACAACACGTTACAATGCATAAGAGAAAAGAAGATAATAGAAAAGGAAGATGAAGACAATAATAGATAATAATAATTATTCACAGTTATTTGTAGTGAAAAAAATTATCTAAGTGGTCCCAGAGTAGTTTGTGGTTTGTTAGCATAGTTCTGGCAGATATAAGAGCCAGATATCTCTTGGAAAAGTCTTCTTAAACCTAGAGGTACTGGACTTCAGGCTTCTGAAGGGAGCAGCGAGGAAAGAGCCTGGTCAGGGTGATGATGTGATTCTGCAGAAGTAATCTACTGCATCCGGGGCTCCCTTTGTGGCCCTCTCGACTTCAGACACTGGGTGCAGACTGGGAGATCACTTTGCAGAGCACTTTTGCTCTGTCCAGATCAGTAACAGAGATCTTCCACCAGCTGACCATTTCAGGTCTGTGTCACACTCCAATACTCAAATGTCTGTCCATGGCCTCATGTGCACCCGTAAACTGGAGGAACAACATCTGATTTTCCATCTGGTCCCTCTCCAACTGGATGGCATCAACCTTGACTTCTCCAGCTTCTGCTAACCTGATATCCCTTCCCCCCTGCCCCCACTTCCCCTGTCTTCTTTCCCTCAGCTCTTCACCCCCTTCCCTCTCCATTCACAGAGTCGTCCTTCCTCTGCTTGCTACTGTGCCTTCCCTCCCTTCTCCACTTATTACCTCCTGCCTTTGGGAAAACACCTACCCCCATGCCTCCCCCACCCTTTTATTCAGACACCTGCCGACATTTTTCCAGGCCTCGATGAAGGGCTCCAGCCCGAAACCTTGGTTCTGTATCTTTATCTTTGCTGCATTGTCTGACCAGCTGAGTTTCTCCAGCCTCGTGTTTTGACTTCAACCACTGTGTTTGTGGACGTTTGTGTTATCATTTGTTCATCGTTATGTTCTTGAGGCAGTACTTCAAGGAGATGACCAGGGGTTTGGTGCCCATCATGAACCTGGTGATGTCTGTCCCTTTCTACAACACTCTTCATTCATCAACGCTAGCGTTTTATTTCCAGATTCCCTAGTCATTGATGTCGCTTCGTCCAAAACAGTAAGAGTGCACAGAAACAGGCCCTTTCGTCCACCCAGTTCTTTGCTGACCATCAACCACCCATTCAAACTGATCCCATTCTATTCCCCCCCCCCACATTCTCCCCCTTCCCTACTCACTGGGGGCAGCACAGTTAGCGTAGTGGTTAGAATAATGCTATTAGAGCACCAGCCACCAGGGTTCAAATCCTGCACTGTTTGTAAGGAGTTTGTACACTTTCACCTGTGTGGGTTTCCTCCGGATGCTCCAGTTTCGTCCCACCCTCAAAAAACATATGAGGTTTATACATTAATTGGGTGTATTTGGGGCAGCACAGGTTCATGGGCCAGAAGGGTCTCTTACAGTACTGTATGTCTAAACATTTTTAAAGTCGGAGCACTCGAGGGAAACCCGTAGGGTTACATAGGGTGCATGCAAATTTCCCTCAGAGAGTGCCGGAGATGGGGATTGAACCCAGGCCTTTGGAGCTGTGAGGCAGCCAGCACCACCCACTGCACCACCACATTACTGTGTTTTGGCCATGACATTAGATCATTAGTTGAAGCCTCTACATCACTGCTGCAGTATCAGGTGCTGTAGGTATTACCCAGCTCCATGATGCCAACTCACCCGGAAACTGCCATCTTCCAGCACATGGATACCCCGTCCACACAACATGGTGTCCTCCACACGCGACACACTTTGTTTGCCTTGGGTTGCAGAGGCACAGCTTTAGTAAAACAAAATAGAGAACGGAACTTCAGTACTCATTACCACAGCTATATAATCAGACAGTACTGAAGCAGGCCCTTTGGGCCATCTGTCTGTGCTGCCCATCAACCATCCATTTGCATTCATCCCCTTCTATTCCCCCCACATTCCCATCACCCCTTCTCCAAATTCTCCCCTCACCCACACTCTGGGGCGAATTAACCCACCAATCCGCACGTCTGTAGGACGTGGGAGGAAACTGGAGACCCCTGGGGGAAACCCACGTGGTCAGAGGGAGAATGTGCAAACTCCACACAGGCAGTGTCAGAGATGGGAATCGAAGTGCGGCCTGAGGAGCTGTGAGCTGTGAATAATTCTTGTGAACCTCCTCTACCCATTGATTACTCCTTAATTCCAAATTTAAATGTGCCTGATTTTGGACCCCATAGTTCATGAAAGACCATATCAAAGGCAATACTAAGGAAAGTCACCAGTCTACTTCTTGGGATGAGAGATATTTCCAAAAGATACACCATTAGACCATAAGATATAGGAGCAGAAAAAAACTATTCAGCCCATCGATTCTGCCTCGCCATTTAATCATGAGCTGATCCATTTCCCCACTCAGCCCCACTCGCCAGCCTTCTCCCCATTACCTTTGATGCCATGGCTAATCAAGAATCCATCAGTCTGGGCCTGTGGAATTCATTGCCACAGAGAGCAGTAGAGGCAGGTTCATTAAATATATTTAAGAGGGAATTAGATCTATTTCTTCAGTACAAGGGTATTAAAGGTTACGGAGAGAAGGCAGGGACGGGGTACTGAACTTTAAGATCAGCCATGATCTCGATGAATGGCGGAGCAGGTTCGAAGGGTCGAATGACCTACTCCTGCTCCTATCTTCTACGTTTCTATGTTTAAATACACCCAACCACCCGGCCTCCACAACCACCTGTGGCAACAAATTCCACAGATTCACCTCCCTCTGGCTGAAGAGATTCCTCCACATCTCTGTTCTAAGCAATGCTCTTCAAACCCGAGTTATGTCCTCTTGTCCTAGACTCTCCCACCATGGGAAATGGCCATTCCACATCTACTCTGTCCATGCTTTTCAACATTCAAAATGTTGTACTGAGATTCCCCCCTCATTCTCCTAAATTCCAATGATACAGAGCAAGAGGTGTCAAATGCTCCTCATACGATAACCCTTTCATTCCCTGAACTGTCTCCAATGTCAGCACATCCTTTCTTAAATGAGGAGCCCAAAACTGCTCACAATTCTCCATGTGAGGTCTCACCAGGGCCTTATAAACCCCAACATCATATCCCTGCTCTTAGATTTTATTCCTCTTGAAGTGAACCCCAGTATTGCATTTGCCTTCTTCACCACCCCGACTCAACTTGCAAGTTTACCTTCAGACTGTCCTGCACGAGGACTCCCAGGTCCCTTTGTATCTGGGGATTTTCAATTTTCTCCCCTTTTAAAAAATAGTCTGCCTGTTTATTTTTTCGACCCAAATGCATGACCATCCACTTTCCGACATTATATTTAATTTGCCACTTCTCTTCCCGTTCTCCTCATCTGTCCAAGTCCTTCTGCAACCTCCCTGTTCCACCACCTACCTTCGTATCATCCACAAACTTGGCCACAAAGCCAACACTCCACAATCTAAATCATTAATGTACAACATAAGAAGAGATTAAATTAGTTGCGCCTTTTTTCCTTGGAGCTTTAAAGAATGAGAGGTGACCTAATCCACACATGAAGTCGACATTGAGATGTTTCATTTAGCACGACAGTCTCCAACAAGATGACTTAATTACAAGGATAGCTATTTAAAGCTGGTATGTGTTGAGGTTTTTCTTGAAGAGGGTGGTAAATCTCTTCCCTCATGAGCGTGGAAGCTGGATAATTAGAAGTATTTAAAATGAAGCTGGATAAATATTTGATCACGGGGTAGGAGAATTGGCACAGAAGTTGAGACCTACATAAATCAATCACGATCATATTGAATGGTGGGGCAGTAGAAGGGACCTTGATAACCATCTCCTGCTCCTATTTATTCCGTCTGCTCCAGTGAAGGCTATCAAGTCCAACAGGTATCTTTTGGGTCTGCTCAGACAATAGATGTGGAGATCCACCAACACATGTTAAACCTGCACATCATTGACAAAGTGCAGAGATCTCCCAATCTGCAGTCAGCGATGGATCTCCAAATTCCTGCTTCAAGCTCACCTGGAATTCGACACAAATTCCAGTTTTCAGGGAGAGATTGCCTGACAATGAAGGTTTTAGGATGGCACAGAGAGCGTTACTGGTTAGCGCCACGCTATTACACTGCCAGCCATCAGGACAGGGGTTCGAATCCTGCACTGCCTGCAAGGAGTTTTTTATCTTCTCCCTGTGTCTGCGTGGGCTTTCACCAGGGACTCCAGTTGCCTCCCACTGTTAGAAATGTACTAGGGGTGTAGGTTAATTGGGTGCAATTGAGTGGCATGGGCTCATGGGCTGAAATGGCTTGTTACTGGGCTGTGTGTCTAAATTTAAGTTTAAAATTTCAAAAAGATATAATACTGTAGAGGCTGTGGAACTAGCAGGTCAGCATCAGTGAGAGGGACCCTGGTTTCCATGTCTCTGGCACCCACTGTTCCTGGTCACCTAATGGCTGAGTATGGCTGGTTCTTATTGAGTGAGGTCTGCTGGCTTTAATCCACGAGATCTGGGTGGATCCTCGATGATTGTTCCAAATGACTCCCTGAGAAATGTTGAGATGCCCTCCAAAGCTCAGCTGCAGCTAAGGAAGTCAAAGTCTGGGGTTCATTGGCTGATTGAGCAAGCTGATGTGCCCAGATCCCAAGAAGAAGAAAGGGATGTGTGTAGATACATTCCACCCAAACTTGTTTGGTGACTGTATTCCTGCGCCCCAATGCAAACAGGAAGGCCACCACAGCATGGAGAGAGCAAATGCTGCAACCTGAATAGGGAAGCAGGCCACCTCTACAGGACCTACACAAAACAGGCAATAAGAGGGAAAATGGCCAACATCACCATCCCCAGTGAAGCCAACACCCCAACAACCTCGACAGGAACAGAGACCCTGGTAGAGACAGAGACACTGGTAGAGACAGAGACAAAAGGGAACAAGGAGTCCCCAAGCACATCCACCTCCAACCCTTAAACCTCGGTCACGAGGCAGGAGGACCCTCCTGAGGAGGCAGAGTTGATGGAGGTGGGAGCCATGGAGAAAAATGGCAGGCATTGAAGAAAAGAAAGAAAACCCAAAAAGCCCCATGGAAGACACTAGCAACTGACACTGCAAACAGTGGGAAGTAAAGGGTCAAGGTAGAAACAGAGGCCAACAACCTCTCATCATCTGAGAATGAAGCCAGCATGAGCACCAGACGAGGGCTGAGGAAGCACCAAAACAGTGGGGAAAGGAAGGAGGGCAATGGGCTATAAGTAAGCATGATGGTGAGAGGTACCCAGCAACTCCCCAGTAACCTCCAGCTCTGGGAAATTGGAAGCAGAACAGAGGTTGTCGCACCCCCCCTCCCCCACCCCACACCCTCCCCAGCTCAGATCTAGAAAGAGACAGATCCAGAGTTCACACAGTGGAGCAGGATGAGACACACCTGTGTTTGTTTCTTCTTCCAAAAGGATCACAGAGGAAGCTCAGCGATCTACACCCTTAAGGAAGAGGACAACTCAGTCACATCCTCGCAGATGGACATTCAGAGCATTGGCAGATCCTTTTATGCCACTAAGGCTGCAGACAGAATGGTATCTCAAAACATCCTGCCCTCTATCAACAAGGTCTTAGACGACAGCAAGGAGGAGTGTCTGGAGGAGTTGACGGACTCCATTTGTTCCTTTGGGTCGAGTAAAACCCGCAGAAGCGATGATCTACCGGCTGAGTTGTACATGGCTCTGTGGGACTGGGTGGGCCTGGGCCTGCTGGAAGTACACAATGCTATGTTCCTGACAGGAAGCAGGCAACATGTCAGACTCCACGTGGAAGGATATCATCACCCTAATCTTCAAATAGAAGGGGAAGGAGGAGGAGAACAGGAATTAGAGCAAATAGAAGGGGAAGGAGGAGGAGGACAGGAATCAGAGACCCATATCATTGTGAAACGTTAATAAGATCCTGTCGAAGCCCATTGCCAATTAAATCATTTGCCCTGGGACAGGTGATCCACCCAGACCGAACCTGCACTCTTCTGGACAGGAAGATCTCTGACAGCCTCACGCTGCTCAGATACCATCACCAACATGCAGGTCAGAGTGGTGGAGACCTGCCTGGTTAGCTTAGATCAAGAGAAAGCTTTCAACTGGATATCACACATGTACATGATGACATGCTCTCCAAAATGGCCATTGAGGAGGGAATCAGGAATTGGATTAAACCACTCTACACACACATCTATAGTGCAGTCCAAATCAATGGACTTTATTAAATTAATAAAGATAGCTTTGTCTTCAAGTCTGAAGTCTTTCCTACATAAAACCCTTTGCTGATTCCATCAAGAAGGTCAAGGGCATAAGAGTGACGTTGCCAGGCAGTGGAGGCGCTCAGGTTAAAGCCTCCCTGTATATGGACAATATTATCATCTTCTGTTCATACACATGATCAGTCCACAGACTGATCAGCATCTGGAAACAGTTTGAGCACACATCAGGTGCCAGGGTTAACCAAAAGAATGCTCTTCGGTAGCTGCCACAATCAGTCCATCATCTCCTTCACGGTCAGTCTAGACCACCTGAAGGTGCTGGGAATCTGGGATGGAGGGGCTGAGGTGTGCAACAAGAATTGGTCAGAGGGGATCACAAAGGTTCCACAGAAATTGGGTCTGTGGGTGCAATACTCCCTCTTGATAACAGCGAAAAACCTGGTCATCAAGTGTGAGGTGCTCTCAGTACTGCTGTATATGGCACAGGTGTAGTCCATGGTGGTCACCAGAGCAGTTTTCCATTTCACATGGGGATCCAAGATGGAACGGGTCCAAAGGATTTCCATGTACAAATTGACAGAAAACAGGAGCAAGGACATCTCCAACATGGGCCTCATCCTGATGACCATCTTCGTGTGTGGCTGCATCAGGCTGTGCGTGGAACCAAAGTCTGAGGGCACTAAATGCTGCTATGTGCTAAGTTTCTATCTGCCCCAGGTGTTGCAAAGGATGGGCCTTGCCCCATTGATATGCAATGTCTCAGTTGGTCAGACTTTGCCACATATCCTTCGTGGAAAGTCTTTCCAGTCTAACACCTTTGACCATAAGGCCATCAGGCAGTACGGGTCCTTTTCACGATTGTGTCCCCAATAGCAGTGTGATTCTCTGGTGACTCTCTGATCTATGGGCTGGTCCTGGAGACACACACAGAGTCCAAAGTCCAGAACTGCTGGAAGATCATCAACTCAGTGAAGGACGCACAGTGGCCTGCCCAAACTTGATGGTCTTTCAGCACACGGAGATGTCAGTGAGGGAATGCTGCCAATTGGCACATTCCAGGCTGCAGGAGAATCTGCTGAGGGACACACTGAGGCTTGGTGCAGCCAACACGAGGGTGCTATGGGGAAGGACCATAATCTAGATATTCTCATCACTGAGCATTGAGGGACTGAGATAGAGGGGATACCCTCAAACAACAGAGGTGGTGGGGAGAAGTGACAAGGTGCCTCAGTGGTAGCAATGGTGTAAATAGAAATGAATGTAATAATATACAGTGACGGAAATGTATAGATACAAAACCAAGGGTGGGAAGAGACTATCAATGGTTTTCCTATTGTAAATAATTTATTGTGAATGAAGTATATTCCTGGTTAAAAAAAAGTTGCTTATGAATCTTTCCCTCCTATGCAGATTGCACGACCAGCTGAGTTCCTCCAGCAACTTTGTGCTTTTACTACAATCACAGTGTCTGCAGACTTTGGTGTTTCATATGGGGGTAGTAGGTTCATTGGTCACATGGATGCATTTGAATGGTGCGGGCTCCTGGGCCAGATGGATCTGTTGCTGTGCTGTATCCCTAAATTATTTTCTTTATGGAATGGGATATGTGGCGGACTAGGGCGGCCCATTTGGCATAGCAGTTAGGGCAACGCTGTTACAGCGCCAGTGATCAGGACTGGGATGGGAATCCTACGCTGTCTGTAAAGAGTTTGTGCGTTCTCCCCGTGTCTGCGTGGGGTTTTCCTGGGGGTTCTGGTTTCCTCCCACTGTTCAAAACGTACCCGGGGTGCAGGTTAATTGGTTGGCACGGGCTCATGGGCCAAAGGACAAGTTTCTGAGCTGGGTGGTTTCAAAGCACATTTGCCCAAGGCACGAAAGAAAATTATCCAATTTTAGCTGGCATGTTTCACATGTCACTCAAACCAAAGATTTGACATGTGTTGGTGTCGATCTACCCTGAGGTGCCAGCTCAAGTTTCACCTGGTACATTACTCTCGCCACTTTTTCCACACAAAAAAACAAGCATTTCAAATTCTATTGCACTTGAAAATGGCAACAAATCCTCCACTTTCAATTGTTACAGTAAATAAAAAATAGGGCAAGTCTCAGGCACACCAGCTGTCCCAGTGATCATGCAGGACTGGCAAAGGTCAGAAATACCGAGGAAACATCAATAACTCGAGACTTAAAGGATAAACAGAGAAGAGATTGTCTCCTACATCTAAAGGTGCAACAATAAATGAGATTGAAAATGGCAAAAAGGAATTTAAGGCAATGAGTTACAGAGAGAAAAGCAATGAAAACATTCAAACTCGCCATTACTTTTCTTCATGAAATTGCATTGTAACAAGAAGTAGTCACAAAAAAGAGATGATAGTGTGGCATCTTACAGACCCTTGGGCTAACTATCAATGTGAATGTATTTGAATTGGGGTGGCAGGGTTAGGGTAGCATTAGCACAATGTTATTACAGTGCCAGCGACCCAGGTTCAATCCGCTACTGTAGGCTATCCCCGTTCCTGTGTGAGTTTTACCCAGGGGCTATTGTTTCCTCCCACCCAACAAAACATACCAGAGGTGTAGGTTAAAGGAAAAAAGTAAAACAGAAAAGTTGGCAAACACTACGGTTAAAGTAAAAAAGCAAGGCTGGAGAAACTCAACAATACATAACTAACGTTTCAGGCTTGAGCCCTTCATCAAGGTAAAGGGTTCTGAATTAATTTGGATATAATTGATCTTCACAGTATAAATGACAGAATCGGCTTCTACTGCGCTGTAAATAAAATTTCTACCACAGCATTCAAGGAGTTTAAAATCCATTAATTAAATAAAAACAGGATCAGTGACACTAATTATAAAACTACCAGATTTTTGTTCAACTCCATCAAGTTCCCTGGTGTTCTTCAGGAAGGAAATCTGCTATTCTCACTCAGTTTGTGCATGACTCCAGTCCCACAGCAATGTGGTTAACTGGCCACTTCACCATCAGGGAGGCAATTCATACCATCTTCTCAACAGCAATGAGAGGCCAATAAATGGAGCTGACAGCTACTCCCTCTCCCCAAATAAAATGAGGGGTTGATATTACCGTACCAAAATGTTTGGCCTGGAAGTCAGCCTGAAGAAAACTGAGGTCCTCCATCAGCCAGCCCCCCCACATCTCCATCGGGCACACAAAACTCAAAATGGTCAACCAGTTTACCTGTCTCGGCTGCACCATTTCATCGGATGCAAGGATCTGTAACAGACTTGCCAAGGCAAATAGCGCCTTTGGAAGACTACACCAAAGAGTCTGGAAAAACAACCAACTGAAAAACCTCACAAAGATTAGCGTATACAGAGCCGTTGTCATACCCACACTCCTGTTCGGCTCCGAATCATGGGTCCTCTACCGGCATCACCTACGGCTCCTAGAATGCTTCCACCAGCGTTGTCTCCGTTCCATCCTCAACATTCATTGGAGCGACTTCATCTCCAATATCGAAGTACTCGAGATGGCAGAGGCTGACAGCATCGAATCCACGCTGCTGAAGATCCAACTGCGCTGGGTAGGTCCCGTCTCCAGAATGGAGGACCATCGCCTCCCCAAGATCGTGTTCTATGGCGAGCTCTCCACTGGCCACCGAGACGGAGGTGCACCAAAGAAGAGGTACAAGGACTGCCTAAAGAAATCTCTTGGTGCCTGCCACATTGACCACTGCCAGTGGGCTGATATCACCTCAAACCATGCATTTTTGCGCCTCACAGTTAGGCGGGCAGCAACCTCCTTTGAGGAAGACCGCAGAGCCCACCTCACTGACAAAAGACAAAGGAGGAAAAAACCAACACCCAACCCCAACCAACCAATTTTCCCTTGCAACCGCTGCAACCGTGTCTGCCTGTCCCGCATCGGACTTGTCAGCCACAAATGAGCCTGCAGCTGACGTGGACATTACCCCTCCATAAATCTTCGTCCGTGAAGCCAAGCCAAAGAAAGAAAAAGAAAGATATATGCGTGTAATAGTCAATAACATGTAAAAGTTGACCTCCCCCCCCAATCGGAGCTCCCACTGTCTTGACCACCATCTCTCACCCAGACCCCAGCCACATGCCCATGCAAGCTTCTAACTCTCCAAATGCAGACTCTCACCCAGTCCCTGGCCATCTGCTGACTTTAACTCCCAAAGCTCCAAACACGTACTTACCACTCATTCCCAGTCGGCCATCTGAACACCCAACGTCCGAACCATCATCTCTCGCCCAATCCCAGCCACCCACACATCTGAGCTCCCAACACCCTGAATGCAGACTTACCATCTGGTCTGGGACAGCCATCTAAGCTCCCAATGCCCTAAGAGACACAGGTACTTACAGCGGTCAATAGTATGCATGTAATAGTCGATCCCTTAAATTGTACCCTAAAAATTGGTCCACAAAATTCGACCATTACATGTGCACATATGGTTCTGCCACCAAACTAGATAAGAAATTCAGTTGGCAACAAGAATACATGAAGATGGAGAAGTACCGCAGCTTCTTCCTGGTCAGATGGCCACGGATCCATCGCTGGACGATGTGCACAGGAGAGTGATGGGCAAGGATGTTGCTTATGGTGGCCATCAGATTTCTGATATTCTCCATCTCACTGGACCATGTCGAGATCTGCGAGAGAGGTCAAAGTGTCAGTGGCTGGCTGCAATAGAGCCTGGAACCACGGGCTTGGGCATACAGCAACAGTGCTGATGCACATGGGTGAGAGAAGGAAGAATTCTGCTGTCGACTTCCATATCCTGGTCCTGGCAACAGCAGCATTTAAATGGCACTGACGTTGCAAAATACACCAAGGGCTTCAGAGGAATGCAAATCAAACAGAATTTGACAGAGCGGATAAGTGGAGCTGAATCCATGGGAGATCAGCCGTGATCTTACTGAATGGTTCGATAGACCAGATGGCCAACTCCTGTTTCTATTTCTTATCTTCTTATGTAAGAACTAGAAGGCTGTAAAAATCTTGCTTAGAGTGCACAAAAAGCAGAGAATATTGGAAATTCCAAGTAGTTCAGGTAGGATCAGTGGAGAGGGAGCAGGTTGGACATCCTGCCTTCTGTATCTCCACAATACTTCCTATGACACTATCTACAGGAAGGACTCTGTTCCTTCTCCCATCTCTCTGTCCTTGATGCCTTTTCTCTGGTGATGTGACCATCTGTGCAGGTGCCTTTGGGAAAATCCCCTTCTCCCTGAAAGCAATAACTGAGTTCCCCAGCTTTCACCTTTCACCCCACAAGGCTCCAGAAACAAATTCCATCACCGATCTCTCTCCTTTCAGCTTTTAAATTATGAGATCCAAGTTTCCATCTCCATCAGCTGCTGTCCATCCCCCACCTCCCATGAAATACCTGTCCTTCTATCTCTTCCAATCAGACTTTCCAATTGAAATTTGCTGTGTTGAAGAGTCTTTGACTCAAACAGTTGATTCTGTTTTTCGCTGGAGAAACTCAACAGGTCAAACAGTGCACTTTATATAGCAAAGAGAAAGATACATAACTAACATTTCAGGCTTGAGCCCTTCATCAAGGTGTGAGCAAAATGCAGGCAGGTGTCCGAACAAAATGGTGGTGGGGAGGGAGGGGCGTGGGAGGAGATGGACCCACAGGCAGGAAGTAATGCCTGTGGGTAAGGGAGGGAGGGCACAGCAGCAAACAGAGAGAGGAGGGATGGCTCTAAGAATGGAGAGGGAAGGAGTGGAGAGCTGGAAGAAAGGAGACGGGTGGATGGGAGGGAGAACAGGGGTGGGTTAGCGAAAACTGGAGAAGTTGATGTTGATGCCATCCAGTTGGAGTGTCTAGACAGTAAATTAGGTGTTCCTCCAATTTATGGGTGGTCCTGGTTTGGCAGTGCAAGAGGCCACGGACAGACATGTCAGCGCGGGAGTGGGGCACAGAAGTGAAATGGTTGGCTCCTCTTACATTGTTTGACCAGATTAGTTTCTCCAGCATTGGTGTTTTTACTTCAACCACGGTGTCTGCAGACTTTTATGTTTCACTTCTTTCTCTTCTTTGCAGATGCTGAATGCTCCTGGCATTTTCTGTTTCTATTTCAGATTCCAGCAGCTGTAGTTTGTTTTGTAATTGTCTTCAAGATGTAACGTTAATCTGGTAGAGTTGGAAAACAAATAGCAAAGGAAGAAGTGGGTGAATAAGCTGAGAGAAATATGGAATCTGAAGAAGATTATGCTTTGAGGCTACAGATGTTACTAAACATATCCAAGCTTTATATTATGAGGTTATAGGGCATGATGTGAATTGAACTGGAAAGTGAAGTAAGGGAGAGGATCAGCTAAATTACTGACTGGCTGTGGTGTCCACAATCATCATGGAAGGAGTGATTAAACAGCTTTCATTACCAAAAACCTGAGCATTACTCCATACATGACTTGACCAGGATCCAGGTACAGGAGCAAGAGGGGGCAAGTCCAGCTAGCCTTTATTGGGAAATACGGGAAGGAGCCAAGGGAGGGTTAGGAAAGGTTAGCTAGGTTCAGATTGGCCATTCAGCTCCTCATGTTTGACGTTTGAGTGACTTCAATCTTCATATTTATCAGCAAAGGCCTCTGAATGTGAACTTTACATCAAAGTTTAAAGTTCTAATTTATTGTCAGAGTACATACATGACATAACTTGGGGCCAGGAAGAATTTCTAATTAATGCAAACTATAAACTGTACTCAAAGAAACAACTGTAAACAAACTGACTATGCCAATGCAGATGTATGTATCAATATACAGTCATGAATAACGAGTCCCTGATTGAGTTTGTGGTTGAGGAGTCTGAGGGTGGAGGGGGAGCAGCTGTTCCTGAACCTGGTGGGGCGAGTCCTGTGGCACCGAGACCTCTTTCCTGATGGCAGCAGCGAGAATAGAGCGTGTGCTGGGTGGGGTGGGTCCTTGATGATCACTGCTGCTCTCCGACGCCAGCGTTCCCTGTATATTTACTCAGTAGTGGGGAGGGTTTTGCCTGTGATGTCCTGGGCTGTGTCCTCTACCTTTAGAAGGGCTTTACGCTCAGGGGTATTGGTGTCCCCGTATGAAACCATGATACAGCCGGTCAGCACACTTTGTACCATATTTGCAAAACCTCCTGAGGAAGTCGAGGCGCTGATATGCTTTCTTATCGATGACATCATGATAAATCCAGGAAAGATCCCCTGAGACAGTAATTCCCAGAAATTTAAAGTTGCTGACCCTCTTCACCACTGATCCCCCTATGACTACTGGATCGTATATATCAGAATCTTTCTTACACTAACACTTTAAGCCAATTTGGGAAATTTTGATAATTTTCAAAAATTCTACTTCATATTATCCAATGCGCAAATAAGCTAAACATGCAGATGTTATGCTCATTCAGCAGAAGCTCATTTATTTACCACCGTCAGCATAGTTAACGTATCACAGGCTCCAAGAACTCGGAACCAAGAATTGACACAGACTCCCATGAACAGTTATCAGGCAAAAGACCAAAAGCTTTATCAAGAAGAGCCTCAAAAGAGGTGAAAGGCCTTTCAAGAGGGAATTCCATATCTTGCACCCTAAAATCTGAATAGCAGGGCTTTCAACGCTTTTGAAATTAAAAATCAAAAAAAGAAAAGGCCAGAACTGGAGGAGGGCAAAGACAGAGTGGCGTAGCATCATCAACGTGGAAACAGGCCGTTCAGTCGACATCGTCTATACTCATGCACTATATTACGAATAGCAAGCACCCCAACACCAGTCCACGTACAGAGTTTCTGAAGATTTGGTACGTCTTCGTAAACCCTGGCAAACAGCTACAGAGGTGTGGTGGAAAGCGTGCTGACCAGATGCATCACAGTCTGGTATGGGGACATCAATGCCCCTGAGCATAAAGCCCTGAGAAAGTAGTGGATGCAGCCCAGAGCATCACAGGCAAAACTCACTAACATAAAACATAGAATAGAAAACATTCACAGCACCATATAGGCCCTTTGGCCCACAAAGTTGTGCTGAGCATGTCTGGACCTTAGAAATTACTAGGCTTTCCCATAGCCCTCTATTTTTCTAAGCTCCATGTTCATAACCAAAAGTCTCTTAAAGGACCCGAACGTATTCACCTCCACTATCATTGCTGACAGCCCATTCCATGCACCTACTTCGCTCTGTGTAAAAAAACTTACCTCTGTCATCTCCTCTATACCTACTCCCCATCATCTTAAACCCGTGTCCTCTTGTAGCCACCATTTCAGCCCTGGGAAAAAGCCTCTGACTATGTGCACGATCAATGCCTCTCGTCCTCCGTTGCTCCAAAGAGAAAAGGCTGAGTTCACTTAACCTGGTTTCATAAAGCCTGCTCCCTAAACCTGGTAGCATCCTTGTAAATCTTCTCTGCTCTCTTTCTATGGGTTCCACACCCTTCTGGTAGTGAGGAAACCAGAATTGTGCACAGTATCCAAGTGGGGTCTGACCAGGGTCCTATAGAGCTGCAACATTACCCCTCAGCTCCTAAATTCAATTCCACAATTAATGAAGGCCAATAGACCGTCTGCCTTCTTAACCACAGGGTCAACCTGTGCAGCTGCTTTGAGCGTCCTATGGACTCGGACCCCCAGATCCTCCACACAACTCTTACCATGAGTACTATATTCTGCTATCATATTTGACCTACCAAAGTGAACCACTTCACACTTATCTGGGTTGAACTCCATCCGCCACTTCTCAGCCCAGTTTTGCGTCCTATTAATGTCCTGCTGTAACCTCTGACAGCCCCCCCCACACTGTCCACAACACCCCCCTACCTTTGTATCATCTGAATCAGAATTTATTGACGTGAACGAGTCATGAAATTTGGTGTTTTGCGACAAACATTCACATTACAACCATCTTACAACATTACTATAAATTTAAAAAATTAAAATAATACTACATTGATCATTCAGGAATCTGATGGCAGAGGGGAAGAAGCTGTCCTTGTGCCGCTGGGTGCTCATCTTCAGGTTTCTGTACCATTTCCCCGATGGTAGCAAAATGAAGAGGGCCTGGCCTGGGGGGTGGGGGTGTTTGAGGATAGAAGCTGTTTTTTTAAGACACTGCCTCATGTCGATGTCCCCGATGGGGTGAAGTCTGGTGCCCTTGATGACTCAGGCTGGGTTAACATCCCTCTGGAGTTTATTCTTGTCCTGAGAGTTGGCACCTCCGTACCTGGCAGTGATGTAACCTGTCAGAATGCTCTCCGCGGTACACCTGTAGAAGTTTGAGACTTTTAGGTGACATCCTGAACCACTTTAGACATGTCACAAAATATAGCTGGTGGAGAGCCTTCTTTGTGATTGCATCAACATGGAGGCTCCAGGACAGATCTTCAGAGATGATGATACCCAGGAATTTGAAGTTCTTGACCTTCTCCATGACTGAGCCCTCGATGAGGACTGGGTCGTGTTCCCCTGATTTCCTCCTGAAGTCCACAATCATTTCCTTGGTTTTGCTTACATTGAGCACAAGGTTGTTGCCATTACCCCATTCAATGAGGTAATCTATCTCTATCCTTTACACTTCCTCATTAGCAAACGTACTAACCCATCCCTCCACTTCCTCATCCAGGTCAATTTAATTAAAAAATCACAAAGAGTAAGGGTCCCTGAGGACCACCACTGGTCATCGACCTCCATGCAGAATATGACCCGTCTACAACCATTCTTTGCCTTCTGTGGGCAGCCAGTTCTGGATCCACGAAGCAATGTCCCCATGGATCCCCTGCCTCCTTACTTTCTCAGTAAGCCTTGCATGGGGTAGCTTATCAAATGCCTCAATGAAATCCATCGACACAACATCTACTGCTCCTCCTTCATCAACGTGTTTAGACACATCCTCATAACATTCAATCAAGCTCGTCAGGCACATCCTGCCCTTAACACAGCCATGCTAACTATTCCTAATCATATTTTACTTCTCCAAATGTTCATAAACCCTGTCTCTCAGGATCTTCTCCATCAACTTACCAACCACTGAAATAAGACTCACTGGTCTATAATTCCCTGGACTATCTCTACTCCCTTTCTTGAATAAAGGAACAACATCCACAACCCTCCAATCCTCCACAACCTCTCCTGGCCCCACTGATGCATCAAAGATCATCGCAGAGCCTCATCTATCTCCTCCCTCGCCTACCACAGTTGCCTGCAGTACATCTCATCTGGTCCTGACAACTTATCCAACCTGATGGTATCCAAAAGCTCCAGCACATCCTCTCTCTTATTCTCTACATGCCCAAGCTTTTCAGTCTGCTGCAAGTTATCAGTACAATCACCAAGAACCGTTTCCATGGTCAATACTGAAGTAAACTATTCATTAAGAATGTCTGCTCTTCCCTCCGGTTCCAACACACTTTCCCACTGTCACAATTGATAGGTCTATTCATTCACGTCTTATCCTCTTGCTCTTCACATACTTGTAGAATGCCTTGGGGTTTCCCTTAATCTTGCCGGTCAAAGGCCTTCTCATGGCCCCTCTGGTCTCCTAATTTCTTATTTAAGCTCCTTCCTGATAGCCTTATAATCTTCTAGATCTCTAACATTACCTAGCTTTTCTTTTTCTTCTTAACTAGATTTATTACAACCTTTGTACACCACGGATCCTGTACCCTACCATAACTTCCCTGTCTCATTGGAACGTACCTATGCAGAACTCCACACAAATATCCCTGAACATTCGCCACATTTCTTCCGTACTTTTCCCTAAGAACATCTGTTCCCAGTTTGTTTCCAATTTCCTGCTTCATAGCCTCATAATTTCTATTACTCCAATTAAACATTTTTCTAACTTGTCTGTTCCTATCTCCCTCCAATGCTATTGTAAAGGAGATCACTATCTCCAAAATACTCTCCCAATGAGAGATCTGACACTTGACCAGGTTCATTTCCCAATACCAAATCAAGTACAGTCTCTCCTCTTGTAGGCTGATCTACATATTGTGTCAAGAAACATTTCTGAACACACTGAACAAACTCCACCCTATCGAAACCCCTTGCTCTAGAGAGATGCCAATCGATATTTGGGAAATTAAAATCTCCCATCACGACAACTCTGTTATTACTACGCCTTTCCAGGATTTGTTTCCTTATCTGCTCCTCAATATCCCTATTCATATTGGACGACCTATAAAAAACACCCGGCAAAGTTATTGACCCCTTCCTGTTCCTAACCTCTATCCACAGAGACTCCGTAGACAATCCCTCCATGGCATCCACCTTTCCTGCAGCCATGACACTATCTCTGTTCAACGGTGCCACACCCCCACCTCTTTTGCCTTCTTCCCTGTCCTTTCTGAAACACCTAAAACCCAGCTCTTAAAGTAGCCAATCCTGTCCCTGAGCCACCCAACTCCCTGTAATGGTCACCACATCATAGCTCCAAGTACCGATCCATTCTCTAAGTTCATCCGCTTTGTTCACAATTCTCCTCACGTTAAAATGGATACATCTCAATCTGACATCTGAGTGCGTCCCTTCACTATCACCTGCCTATCTCCCCTCACACAGCATTCTGTATTTGTGAGCCAACTTCCTCTTCCCCAATCTCTTCAGTTCGGTTCCCACCTCCCAACAATTCTAGTTTAAACTCTCTCCAGTGGCCTTAGTAAACCTCCCTGCCAGGATATTGGTCCCCCTGGGATTCAAGTGCAACCCGTTCTTTTTGTACACATTACACCTGCCCCAAAAGACGTCCCAATGGTCCAGAAATCTGAATCTCTGGACGCACTCTATCCTTCAGCCGCGCGTTTATCCTCCAACTCATTCTATTCCAATACTCACTGTTGCTTGGTACAGGCTTAATCTCATTTTCAGTCCTGCTTCTCAACTCCCTTCCTAACTCCCTGTCGTCATTTTTCAGGACCTCATCCCTTTTCCTACCCATGTCACTGGTACCAATATGTAGCACGACCTCTGATTGTTCTCCCTCCCACTGCAGGATATCTTGGATGCGATCTGAAACATCCTGGATCCTGGGAGGCAAACTACCATCCGAGTTGCCTTCATGCAAGAATGTCTACAGGAAACGCTGCCATCTGAGGGCAGTAGCAATCATCAAAGATCCACACCACCCAGCACATGCTTTGTTCTCGCTGCTGCCATCAGGAAAAAGGTCTAGGTGCCACAAGACTCGCACCACCAGATTCAGAAACAGCTGTTACCACTCCACCATCAGACTCCTCAACAAACTCAGGGACTCATTTAAGAACCCTTACTTGTGCACTTTGGATATTTTCCTCTCTGTATTGCACAGTCAGTTTGTTTACATGTTTACATTTATTTGTTTACATGTGAACATATAATTTGAGTACAGTTTTTGTGTACTACCAGTAAGTGGTAATTCTGCAATGCCCACAGGAAAAAGAATCTCAGGGTTGTATGTGATGTCATGTATGTATTCTGACAATAAATCTGAATTTTGTGGACCACCACTCGTCACAGGCAAAGCTAACTGAGAGGTCAGATCTTTCTTACTGGGGTCCTGTTCAAAGGTAAGTAAGAGAAGGTGTCTTAGAACAGATCTGGCTTTGGCAAGATAGAGGTTAGTGTGCCAGACCAAAGATATTGATATTGAGGCTGGGTTTCATAGTGAGGCTGGGATTGGTGTAAATACATAATGCTGGAGTAACTCAGCAGGTCAAACAGTGCTCTTTATTTTTTCTTTTCTTTGGCTCGGCTTCGCGGACGAAGATTTACGGAGGGGTAATGTCCACGTCGGCTGCAGGCTCGTTTGTGGCTGACAAGTCCGATGCGGGACAGGCAGACACGGTTGCAGCGGTTGCAAGGGAAAATTGGTTGGTTGAGGTTGGGTGTTGGGTTTTTCCTCCTTTGTATTTTGTCAGTGAGGTGAGCTCTGCGGTCTTCTTCAAAGGAGGTTGCTGCCCGCCAAACTGTGAGGCACCAAGATGCACGGTTTGAGGCGATATCAGCCCACTGGCGGTGGTCAATGTGGCAGGCACCAAGAGATTTCTTTAGGCAGTCCTTGTACCTCTTCTTTGGTGCACCTCTGTCTCGGTGGCCAGTGGAGAGCTCGCCATAGAACACGATCTTGGGAAGACGATGGTCCTCCATTCTGGAGACGTGACCTACCCAGCGCAGTTGGATCTTCAGCAGCGTGGATTCGATGCTGTCGGCCTCTACCATCTCGAGTACTTCGATGTTGGAGATGAAGTCACTCCAATGAATGTTGAGGATGGAGCGGAGACAACTCTGGTGGAAGCGTTCTAGAAGCCGTAGGTAATGCCGGTAGAGGACCCATGATTCGGAGCCGAACAGGAGTGTGGGTATGACAACGGCTCTGTATACGCTAATCTTTGTGAGGCTTTTCAGTTGGTTGTTTTTCTAGACTCTGTGTAGTCTTCCAAAGGCGCTATTTATACAGCAAAGATAAAGATACATAACCACATTTCAGGCTTGAGCCCTTCATCAGGGCATGAGTAAAATGTAGGCATGCTCCTGAATAAAATGGTGGTGGAGGAGGGGCAGGGGAAGGGGCACAGTCCCACAGATAATAGATGGGCAAGACAAAACAGGGTGAAGGAGGATGGCTCCATGAATGAAAATGGAAGGTGGTGGAGAGCTGGAGGAAAGGAGGAAGAGAATTGGGGAAGAGAGGAAGAATGGGCAGTAGGCTAGCAGAAATCAGAGAAATCAATATTAATGCCATTCAGTTGGAGGGTGTCCAGACAAAATATTAGGTATTGTTCATCCAGTTTACAGATGGCCTTGGTTTGGCAGTTCATGACGCCATGGACAGATAGATATGTCAGCATGGGAGTGGGGTAAAGAATTGAAATGGTTGGCCACTGGGAGATCCTTGACACTGAAACAAAGAGAGTAAAGGTGCTCAGTGAAGTGATCTCCCAGACTGTGCCCAGTCTCTCCAATATAGAAAAGGCCACAAAGGGAGCACTGGATGCAGTAGGTCACTCCCATAGATACACAAGTGAAGTGTTGCTTCATTTGGAAGGAATGTTTGGGGGCCCAAATGGTGGTGAGGGAGGAGGTGTGGGTGCAAGTGTGGGACTTTCTGCATCACAGGGGAAGGTGCCAAGGGGAAAATTAGTGGGGAGGGATGTGATTGAGAGGGGAAGATGTGCCTGATGGTGGGATCATGTTGTGAGTGATGAAAATTGCAGAGGATAATATATTGGATGTGAAGGTTGGTGGGGTGGTAGGAATTCTGTTCTTGTTGGGTGAATGGAGGGCAGTGCTTTCCAAGAGTGTGAGATGAGAATAGGTGAGTGGAGTGAAGTCGAGATGGTAGATGTTTCAGTGGCAGATGAATATAAAAAGATCCAATTCAGGCAGAAGGCAAGAAAGGAGTGCCCAAGAGGAGGAAGAAGGCTTAAGGTGGAAGAAGGGCTCTTTAGTAGAATCCTGGTGAAAGAGGTAGCACAGAGTTGGAGATGATGGAGGAAGAAGTTGGCATTGTGGCCTGTACAGAACTAGTTGAGGTGTGGGTGAAGGGGAACGAAAGTAAGGCCTCTACTGAAGACAGAATATTCCATCTGAGAGAGGGCGGGGGTCAGAGGAGATAGTAAAGACCCAGCCAGGGTTAGAGTGGGTGGGTCAGTTGAGGTGTTGCTCCACAAAAAGCTAATAATAATCACTGACTACATGGGTGGTGGCTATCGGGATGTGGTCCAAGTTAATAGGGATGTGATTATGACTCGTACAGCATAGAAACAGGCCCTTCAGCCCAATGGCTACACCATCGTGGGTTATCCATGACCCACTTTTATTTTTACACATAGTCCCATCAAGCCAACCCAGATTCCACTCTCACCCACACACTGAGGGTGATTTACACCAGCTGATTAACCCAGTGACCCACACGTCTGTGGGATGAGGGAGGGAACTGGAGTAACTGTCATGGCTGCACTCTGTGCTGAACGTTAGAAATGACCTCAGCTCTCTGGACCAGTGAGGCAGTGGCTCCACCTGCTGAGCCACTGTGCTGTGCTCCTTCTGCAAGGAAAACATTACAAGGTGCAGCTAGAAGCGATGTTGAAACTGGCAAAATAATTTAAAAGGAACAAGTTACAGTCAGAAAGAGAATAAAACCATGTAAATTCCCCAGATTTCTCTGCCAGTACCTCTCCCCTGTTGTCATTCAGCTTCCTTTGGCTTCGTGCCATCAGAGATATTCCCTTCGTTTTGTCCACTCTCTCCCCCCTGTGCTATGTAGAACTTGCTGAATCTTCAACATCCAAGCAGATTTAGGCGTAGTGGTTAATGCAACGCAGTTACAGCGCCAGCAACTGGGGTTCGATTCCCACGCTGCCTATAATGAGTTTATACGTTCTCCCCGTGTCTGCGTGGATTTTCCCCAGGGGCTCCAGTTTCCTCCCACCATTCGAAACATATAGGAGGCTGTAGGTCACTTGGGTTATTTGGGTGGCACGGGCTCGTGGGCCGAAATGGCCTGTTACTGTGCTAAACATCTAAATGTTTTTAAAATTAGAAATGATCATAACTTTCTTTTTTGGACCTGTATTGTAGTAAGAAGTTGTTAAAAAGAAAAAGAGCTGATGTAGTGCATTGTAATGGTTGCGTTACTGTAGTTAGACCCCTGGGCTAATTGTTTAAACACATGAATTTGATTCCCACCTCAGCAATAGGAGAATTTAAATTTAGTTAATTAAATAAATATGGAATAAATCTAGAGTCTCACTAGTAAGCATGTAATAACCAGTTGTTTGACAAATCCATCTGCTTCAGGGAAGGAAATCTGCTGTCCTCACCCATTCAATATGGAACCATAGAAAACTTCAGCACAGAAAATAGGTCATTTGGCCATTCTAGTCTGTGCTGAAACATCATTCCTCTGGTCCCACTGACCTGCACCCATTTCATAACCCATCAGACCACTCTCATCCATGTATCTATCCAATTTATTCTTAAAACTTAAGAGTGAGCCCCCATGTATCCTGTTGGTTGGGAATTGTTCCAAACTCCCAGCACTCTCGGAGTGAAATTTCCCCTAATGTTCCCCCCTAAACCTTCACCCTAACGCCATGACCTTTCATATTTAAGTGGAAAACCCCACTCGCATTTACTCTGTCTATTCCTCCCATAATTTTGTAAACCTCGATCAAATCTCCCCTCATTCTTCTACTCTCCAGGGAATAAAGTCCTAACCCTGTAGCTCAACTCCTGAAGTCTGGGCAACATCCTAGTCAATCTTCTCTGAGCTCTTTCAAACTTACTGATATCCTTCCTGTAGTTTGGTGACCAGAACTGCACACAATTCTCCAAATTTGGCCTCACCAATGTTTTATATAACTTCAACATAACATCCCAACTCCTGGACTCAATACTTTGATTTATGAAGGCCAAGATGCCAAAAGCTTTCTTCACACTCTGTCTACCTGTGATGCCACTTTCAGGGAATTATGTATCTATATTCCCAGAGCCCTCTGTACCTCCGCACTCCTTACTGCCCTACCATTTACTGTTCATGTTCTACCTTGGTTAATCCTTCCAAATGCAACACCTCACGCTTGTCTGCATTATATTCCATCTCCCATTTTCAGGCCCATTTTTCATGCTGGTCCAAATCCCTCTGCAAGCTTTGAAAGCCTTCCTCACTGTCCACAACACGTCCAATCTTAGTGTCATCTGCAAACTTGTGATCCAATTGACCACATTATCATCCAGATCATTAATAAAGACAACAAATAACCATGGTCCCAGCACCAATCCCTGAAGCACACCACTAGCGAAAGGCCTCTAGTCTGAGAAACAATCATCCACTACCACTCTCTGTCTTCTCCCATTCAGCCAATTTGAATCAATTTTACAACCTCTCCATGTGGCTGAACTTTCTGAACTAACCTCCCTTGTGGACTTTGTCAAGAGCCTTACTAAAATCCATGTAGACAACATCCACAGCCTTTCCTTCATCTACTTTCTTGGTAACCTCCTCGAAAAACTCTACAAGATTGGTTAAACACGACCTACCCTGCACAAAGCCCTGCTGACTATTCTTAACCAGCCCTTGGCCGTCCAAATACTTATATATCCGATCTCTCAGAACACCCTCCAATAATTTACCCCCTACTGATATCAGGCTAACCGGTTTATAATTACCTGGTTTATTTTTGGAGCCTTTTTAAACAATGGGACAAAATGAGCTCCCCTCCAATCCTCCGGCACATCACCCATAGCTAAGGAGATTTTCAATATTTCTGCCAGGTCTCCTGTAAATCTACATGAGTTTCCCTCAAGGACCAAGGGAATATCACATCAGGCCTGGGGGGATTTTTCTACATTTATTTGCTGATAGGATGCAAGCACCTCCTCCTCTTTAATCTCTATATGCTCCCTGCCACTACTGCTTATTTCCCTTCCTTCTTATATTCTGTGCCAGTTTCCTAAGTAAATAATAATATGAGAAAACTGTTTAAGATCTCCTTCGTCTTGTTATGCTCCACACATAGATGACCCCTCTGATCTTCTATAGGACCAATTTTGTTCCTTACTATTTTTTAAAAACTCTTAACATACTTCAGTTTTACCTTCGCATTATCTGCCAAAGGAACCTCATGTCTTCTTTTTGCCTTCCTGATTTCCTTCTTAAGTATTTTCTTACATTTCTATATTCTTCTAGTACCTCATTTGCTCCTTGTTGCCTATACCTTCTCTACACCTCTCTCTTCCTCTTTACCAGATTGCCAATATCCTTTAAAAACCAAAGTTCCCTATGCCTGTTAACTTTGACTTTAACCTTGACAGGAACATGCAAGTTCTGCACTCTCAATTTCCCCCTTGAAGGCCATCCACTTACTGAACACATCCTCACCAGATAACAACTTATCCCAATTCATTCTTCCTAGATCCTTTCTCATTTCTACAAAATTGGCCTTTCTCCAATTTAGAATCTCAACTTGAGGACCAGACCTTATCCTTCTCCGTAATTAACTTGAAGCTAATGACATTATGGACACTGGTCCCAAAATGTTCACCTACACATAAATCTGTTACCTGACCTGCCTGATTCCCCAGTAGGAGAGCCAGTATTGCTTCCTCTCTCATTGGTACCAACTCCAAGCCATCCAGGCCTTTCGCAGTATGGGAGTCCCAGTCGATAGGTGGAAAGTTAAAATCTCCTACTATCACATCTTTCTGTTTCTTCCATCGGTCTGCTTTCTCTCTACAGATTTGCTCCTCCAATTCTCTCTGATTATTGGTCGGTCCATAATACAACACTATCAGTGTGGTCACACCTTTCCTGTTTTTCAGATCCACCCATATGGCTTCTGTAGACGAGCCCTCTGGGCTGTCCTGTCCAAGCACAGCTGTGATATTTTCTCTGACTAGCAATGCCCTGGGAAGTGGCTGCCAAGCCCCTCAGTTGTCAGGAAGGCAATTCATGATCACATTCTCAAAGTTACTTGGGGGTGACAATAAAAACACAGAGTGATCTGCAGCTCAGTGCCTGCCAGATATGTGGAAATGGTCATCCATGTGACAAAGGAAAATGACTTACTGGGTTCCAAACAAACACTCAGTGAAAGGGATAGAACAAGAATGCTCTACAAAAAAATCCATGAACTCAAAAGGCCAAGTCACCTCCTTCTGTGCAGCAATGATCCAGTGGGTAATGGACTGGGAGACATCCTCAAAGGGCAGCAATCAGGGCCAGGGTTCGAATTCTGCACTGTCTGTGAGGAGTTTGCACTTTCTCCTTGTGTCTGCGTCAGATCTCCCTGGGGAATCTGGTTTCCTCCAATCATTCAAAAATGTACCGGGGATTATAGATTAATTGGGTGTAACTAGGCAGCAGGGGTTCGTGGGCTGAAAGGCCCTGTTACTGTGCTGTATGTCTAAATTTTATTTTATTTTGACCAACAGGCAGTACCAACGACACCAGCCCAGAACATGGTCCAACTTACAGCAAACAGCAAATCACCAAGCAAAAGGCCATGAAACCAGTGAGCTGCTTGTATGTAGTCAATGCACACCAGATCTGCCCATGCTGTCAGTCCCTAGCACCGAGCTCCAATGGACACTGACCTGGTGCCAGTGTTGCCACCCCCAGAGGGTCAGAACTGCCACCTTCCACTTCCAGAGAGCCAGTGCTGTCACCTCCCATCCCCAGAGGACCAGTGCTGCCACTTCCCACCACCAGAGGACCAGGACTGTCATCTCCCACCCCTGAGAGTCAGTGCTGCCTCCCCCAGATGGCCAGTGCAGCCATCTCCCATCCCCAGAGGGCCAGTGCTATCGTCTCCTGCCCCCAGAGGGCCAGTGCTATCGTCTCCTGCCCCCAGAGGGCCAGTGTTGCCACCCCCAGGAGGGTCCAGGGCTGCCATCTCCAGAGGTCAGTGTGCTGGGCACCCACTTCAGCTTCTCCCCTTTATCAGAGTACTCTCCCTTGCCCCAGCTCTGTCACAGATTAACAGCAGGGCTTCACATATCCTGTGAAAGAATAAATATATACAAAGAATTTCCAGCAGGAAGCTGCAATCAATCCTTCCCCTTTCAATCCTGACAGAACCTGCAATTTCCTCACTAATTCTTCCTCTCAACACTAGATGTGGCACCAACCTGGGAAGGTGCAGGAAAATGGAAACAAAACTGTGGAGATTGAGCTTTGAATTTCACATTGTTCAGCCAGTCCTCCATGACTTCCTCGTCCGCAATGACAAAGTTGTCGAGTGCTCTGAGCATCCAGATGCTGTTGACAATGAACTGGCGATAGTTTGGCATGAGGCTCACGGGGTGTTGAAAAGGGTCAGAACAGTGAGCTGTGGGCAGGCACAAAGGGATTTGACATTCCTCATGTGACTGATGATGTTGTCATGCAGGTGTAGAATTTGCAAGCACTTCATGTCCAACCAGAAGTCCTCATCTGGGAGCTCAGTAATCTGAGGGCAGGGCAGAAACACTGTTATTACTACTCCAAAGTCATTCTCTGTCGAAACGAAAGAGAGCAGAGCAGACTGAAGAAATCCTGCAAAGGCTCAGCACAGGCATTAACTTGAATGTGATGCAGTTTTAACTACACTGCAGTAAAAGGATACTCATCTGACAGCAAATTGCAGCACAAAACAGGCCCTTCAGCCCACCAATATTGTGCCAAACATCGAGCACACATTCATGCTCATCCCATTTATTGGCATGTAGCCCCTTGCCTTGTATGCATTGCTGGTCTGGATAATTTCTCATTGTTATGAGTCTTTGCTTCCACTACCTTGAGCCCCACCACCAGATACATATTCCCCTCTGTCTGCTGCAGGGACCGCTCCGTCCATGACCCTCTTGTCTACTCCCTCCCCACCAATCGTCCCCTTAGCACTTATCCTTGTGACCACAGCAGATGCTCCACTTGCACCCACACCCCTCTCTCAGCACTATTTGGGGCCCCAAACAGTCCTTTCAAGTGAAGCAACATTTCACTTGTGAATCTGCAGGTGTCATGTACTGCATCCAGTGCTCTCATTGTGGTCTCCTCTACATCGGAGAGACTAAGTGTAGACTGGGAGATTGCTTTGTTAAGCACCTTGGCTCTGTCCACCTCAATGGCGTGGATCTCCCAGTAACCACCCATTTCAATTCTCCATCCCATTCCCTTGCCAACATGTCTATCCATGGTCTCCTGCACTGCCAGACTGAGACTGCCCACAAATTGGAGGAGCAACACTTCATTTTTCGAGTGGACAGCATCCATTCAGACCCCATTTATATCGACTTCTCTGGCTTTTTTTTTTAAAGACTTTATTTAAAATTTTATTTTTTATTTAAAATTTTATACTTCTCTGGCTTTCGTTAAACACCCCGATCCTCATTTCTTCCCCAGCTCTGTCTCTCCCTTCCATCTTATTTCACACAGACATGATAAATTCTCACCTTATCCCTTATCATATCTAATTCACAACTTTTATTGGTCTGGATTCCTCCCCCAACCAGCATTGTCTGAATTCTGAGACTTCCTGAGATTTCCTGCTTTTGGCTCATTCTGCTTGTTCCTTGAAAAAGGGATCAGGCCCGAAACATCTGTGTTTTACACACAGCTGCTCCGTTCCAGGAAGTTATTCCCAATTTCCCAGAATGCAGTCTGTGTAAAAAGATCATAACAAGAATAAGGAACTCATTCCCATTCCGACATTTTACCTCCTTGACCCCTAGTTATTTTCACGGATTGCTTGAAATCTAAACTGATCTGCAGGCAATCTGTGAACAATGGGCTACTGAATAGGACATCGCAGCAGTAGCGCTGAAAGTCACATTTAAGTTATACGTCACAGTCGACGCCAATGCAGTGGCATCACACGTCCTCCCTCTTTACATACCTTACTTCCGGTATTCTGTCTAAACTCACAGACAGATACGGATATTTGGTCGTTCCTGTGTGAACGGCCACTGACAGAAGGTAGGGAGACACTTCAGAACAGAAAAATCACATAAGGTCTACGTGAAAACCATAAATATATCTTTGCTTTTCATGGATGCGGAAAAGACCGGCGAGTTCCTCCAGCATTTCAGAGCGTTTTTACTACAATCACAGCATCTGCAAACTTTCATGTTCTACTTGGTTTAATTTGGTTACCTAGTTTCAATTCAAAATAATTGGAGTGGACAGGAAGCTATTCGACCCATCCTGTTGCTGCCAGCTCTAAAAGGTAAACCATCAATGGTAGGGTCAGAAAGTTTAGGGATTCAATCCCTGTACTCAGATTGTGGAGGTTAAATTGACATTTGAAGCCTCCTGATTACTATTCAGATGCAAGATGTTCCCATGTCCTGGCTAAAGGTTCTTTAATTTCCAAGACTAGATCACCATGAGTTCAGATGTTGTCTGTAGGACATTGCAGTTTACAAACTGGCTGCTCTGATTACCTGCAGAAACACCATGATATAGAAAAATTATCTCTCTGACTGAGAAGCGCTGGGAGGGACTGGTGACTGTGAAAGGCAGCACATTCACTTAAGTTCTCCCTTCTAGAATAGGCAGTTAGCAGAAGGCAAGAGGAAATATTTCATTGCTATTGATGCAAGACTTAGAGCAGGTGTAAGTGGGATAAATCTTTCACAAGTGCATCTGAAATCACTTAACAGTCAGAGCAGCATCTTTTTCAGGTGTACTCATGTTTGTAGGAAACATAGAAAGCGAAACACAAAAGTCTGCAAACACAGTGGTTTGTTTAAAAGAAAGCTTTGCTGAGCACCATCGCTCTATCTGCATCAGTAAAAGGGATCTCCCTGTGGCCAACCACTTCAATTCTACTTCCATTCCCATGATCACACATCTGTCCATGCCTTCATGCATTGTCCCACTAAGACCACCCGTAAATTAGAAAAACAATGCTTGATTTATCGTCTGGGTACTCTCCAACCAGATGGTATTACCATCAACTTCTTCATTCTCCCTCTATACCTCCAGTGCTCCACCCTCATTCCTCTCTGTTCACAGTGCTGTCCCTCCTCCCTCTGCTTGCTGCTGTGCCCTCCCTCCTTTCTACACCTATTACCTCCTGCCTTTGGGACCATGCTCCCCATCCCACCCCTCCCCCCACCATTTTGTTTGGGCGCCTGCTGACATTTTTCCATACCTTGATGAAGGGTTCAAGCCCAAAACGTTGGTTATGTATCTTTACATAAGAAGCATAGAAACATAGAAGCCAGGTACATACAAACCAGTAGTAATAACCATTCATATTTCCTTTAGGAGACCATTTCACCCCATTGAGTTGATACTAGTAATCTGAAAACCCCATTCCCACTAACATAATCCCCCACACTCCCATCATTGCACCACTGATTCTCCCCCTCACCAACACACTGGGGCCAATTAACCCACCAACCCACACGTCCCTAGGATGTGGGAGGAAACTGAAGCCCCTGGAGGAAACCCATGTGGTCATAGGGAGAACATGCAAACTCCACACAGACAGCGCTGGGGGTGGGGATTGAACATGAGTCTCCAGAGCTGTGGTGTGGCAGTGGCATGACGAGCTGTGCCTCTGTGCTGCCCTGACCAGCTAACATAACCTCTACCAAGGGTCTGGGCAGATACATGCACAGGGCCTTCTTCAAAATGGTCGCAGTCGGAGATTCACCATCCAGTTATGTGCAGAGGAGACCGCAGTCTAACACAGTGGTTCTCCACCTTTCTTTTCCCACTCACATACCACCTGAAGTAATCCCTTACTAATCACAGAGTACCTATGCCATATGTGGCTAGTAAGGGATAGCTTCAGGTGGTATGTGAGTGGGAAAAGGTGGAGAACCACTGGTTTAAGATGACCAACAGCATGGCCCATCCTCAGCACACAACCTCAACAGTTTCAGGACACCAGCCCACACCCTCACTCAAATGGAGTCTGCTACTACAATGAGGAAGCAGAGAGTAGGCCAACTGATCAGGAGACGGATGAGAAGAAGCTTGTTCCCTTGGAATTCACTCCCCTAGAGGATTTAGAGACTCAGATGGAGATTAGTGCAGCAGTTAGCTCAATGCTGTTACGGAGCCGGTGATCGGGACTGGGGTTCGAATCCGGCGTTGTCTGTGAGGAATTTGTATGTTCTCCCCATATCTGCGAGGGTTTTCTCCGGGGGCTCAGGTTCCTCCCACCATTCAAAATGTACTAGGGGTTGACGGTTAATTGAGTGTAAATGAGCGTCATGTCTATTGGGCCAGAAGGGCCTGTTACCATGCTGTATGTCTGAATTTTAACATTTAAAAGGGCTTAGGAACAGATGGAGAATATGTTCAAGGTAGAGTTCAATCATTCTTGTTTGGAAATTGAGGAATGCAATAAACTGGAGTTCAAGATAAAGATCAGCCACAATATTAATGAATGATAGAAATGGCCTACTGGTTGTATTTATTCTGTTCTTTAGGATACATACTTGTTGCTCAGTGGTATTTTGAAGATATCATCTCCATTTAGCGTTCCCAGATGATGGATTTCGGTGGAAGGAACCCCAGGCTTAAGCCCTATGAGTGCCTAACTCTGATCTACCTGCGGTGAACAGCAGTCTCTGGGAGCCTCTCTCTCCTGTTCACACTGGAGTGACAGACTGCAGAAAGGCACGGACGCTGATCAAGCACTTTAGGATGAACAGAGGACGTAACGAGGCTTGACAGTCCAGGTTCACAAGCAATGCATCGAGACCTCCTCTCTGTAGATTGGACACAGCTGGATTGTTGCTGCAAACATCAAACGTTCAGGACTCTGATTGTCAGTGCTCAGATTTCCACCTCCACAGCTCTGTTATGTAGAGCTCACACATCCTGCTTCACTTACATGGTTGCCATGGAGATCCAACTTGATTAAATGTGGACAGTTGGAGAGAGCATCGATTTTCATGATGTAATTCCTGGGCAGAATGCAAATTGTCAGGGCAGGGCAGTTGGTCAAGTAGCCCAGGTTTATCAGGTAGCGTCCAGTCATGTTTACCACCACAAGCTCCTCCAGTTTCTTCTCCTTGCCCGCATGGTCTATCTCTCCACAGGACAGGATTAAAGACTTTGAAGGGGACACAAGGAGTGTGCTGTCCACCAGTCGCCTCAGGCCTGCAGGCATCTGTGGGAAACACAACACAAGAGCAAAAGAGTCACAGGGTTACACATCACAGGAACAGGCCCTTTGGCCCAACTTGTCCATGCTGACCAAGGTGCCTTCCTGAGCTAGTTCAATTTGACTCTAAATATTCCTTCAAACCACTGGTTCTCAATCTTTTTTTTCCCCACTCACATACCACCTTAGGTAATTCCTTACTAACCACACAACACCTATGGCATCTGATGCCATTGGTGGAAAAACAAAAGCTGGAGAAACTCAGCAGGTTAACCACTGTACTTTATTCTTCTTTGGCTTGGCTTCGCGGATGAAGATTTATGGAGGGGTATATGTCCACGTCAGCTGCAAGTTCGTTTGTGGCTGACAAGTCCGATGCGGGACAGGCAGACACGGTTGCAGTGGTTGCAGGGGAAAATTGGTTGGTTGGGGTTGGGTGTTGGGTTTTTCCTCCTTTGTCTTGACAGTGAGGTGGGCACTGTTTGACCTGCTGAGTTTCTCCAGCGTTGTGCTTTTACTTCAACCACGGTGTCTGCAGACTTTTGTGCTTTACCTATGCCATAGGTGCTCTGTGGTTTGAAAGGAATTATTTCAGGTGGTATGTGAACAGGAAGAAAAGGTTGAGAACCACTGCTCTAAACTTTTTCTATACATGGGCCATATCCAAATAACTTTCAAACATTGTAATTGTCCTTACCTCTACCTCTAAGACCTCTGGCAGCCCATTCCACACACCCAACACCCGCTGTGTGGAAAAAATCGTCCCTCAGGTCCATTTCAAAACTTTCCCCTCACCTCAAACCTGTGCCCTCTGGTTTTAGACACTCTTTGACTGCCCACCTCTGCACAATAAGTTTTAAGGTCACTCCTTCGATCCAGGGAAAACAAGCCCAGGAAATGGGACACTGATGTCACCTGGAGAAACATGGCGGGATTCTGGTTTTTCCATGAAAAAATAGCCTGCTTTCTCTCTTTAAAAAAAAAATCACATAATCTGGTCTGATTCCAGGGCAGTACTGGTGAGGCTCTACAATGACAAGAGATGCCACTTTTCAAAAACTTCCAACCCAGATCCTATTAATTCTCTTGGGTTCACATGAATGAGTTTGAAAACAAAGCATTTTTTTTCAGGTACGATAACCCTCAATAAATTCATCTGTCACAATTTCCTTTATCTCCGCCCAATCTCTTTGTCCCCAATCCCCTTTGAGCAGCACGATTATAACACATTTTAGCTTTGAATACACTCAATGAGCGAGCAGCCCAGGGGCAGGGAATTACACTGATCCACAAGTCTGTGAAAGAAGAAATTTTCATCTAATCCCCAGTTCTGGACTCTGCATCTGAAGGAAACTGCCTCTCAAGATCGACTCTGTCAATCTCTCCAAGGTCTCATACATTTCAATGAGATCAGCTTTCATTCCCCGAAAGAGGAAAGGCCCATTTCATTCAATTTTTATTGTGTGACCTTCTGATCCCAGAATGTAGCAAATCACTTTTTAATAGGTAGTTTTAATCACTGCTCGTTTTTACACGCTGCAGCCTCCGGAGAGCTCAACGACACCAGTGATTGACTGTCACCTAGCGGACAGCTCAAACACTTCAGCTCCACAAAACAACTTGTGTTCACATAAACTGAAACGTCCCAGGCCACTTAACAGCCATTATCCACAGAAACAGAGCTAAACAGAGAGATTATCCACAGAGCCAAACACTCTGTTGAAGAAGGAGTTTGAAAGGAGCAGTTTATGGGAAAAGAGAGGAATCTAAAGACTAAATGGAGAAAGACTGCAGATGAACATCAGGATGCAATGCAGTGTGTGGTTGAGGGCAAAAGGCACCCATGTAAGAGGGTTAGATCACACACATACCTCTCAGTTCCTTTCTCTCTCCTGTTCCACCCAGACCCTCTTTACAACCCCATGTTGCCTCATTTCTTTCCCCTCTCCTACCACAATCATGCAATGGCGGATGCAATATCGCTGGCTCTCCACTCAGCTCTGGATCACCTCAAAAATAGCAATTCATATATACAGCTGCTCTTTATCGAATACAGCATAGCCCTCAGAACCATTATTCTCTCAGTGCTGGTCAGAAGCTACAAACTCTGGGCCTCTGTACTTCCCTCTGCCACTGGATCCTTAACTTTCTCATCGGAAGACCACAGTCAGTACGAATTGGAAATAACATCTCCTCCTCACTGATTATCAACACAGGCACACTCCAAGAATGCATGGTTCGCCTACTACTCTACTTGTTCTACACCCCTGACTGTGTGGTCAGGCACAATTTCAAGTTTGTCAATGACACCACAGTTGTCGGCAGAATCACAAAGGGCCTGTGGGATGCTGAGATTCAAAAATAGTGGGATTGAGTTTAAGAGTTGAGAGGTCGTGTTGCAATTCTACAAATCTCTGGTGAGACCACACTTAGAGTATTGTGTTCAGTTCTGGTCACCTCATTATAGGAAGGATGTGGAAGCTATGGAGAGGGTGAAGGGAAGATTTACTAAGATGTTCCCTGGATTGGAAAATAAATCTTATGAGACAAGGTTAGCAGAGTTGAGACTTTTCTCGCTGGAGCAAAGAAGGATGAGAGGAGACTTAATAGAGGTCTACCAGATTCTGAGAGGGATAGATAGGGTGGATGGCCAGCACATTTTTCCCAGGGCAGGATCAGCAAACACCAGAGGACATCAGTACAAAGTGAAGGGAGGAAGTTTAGGAGAGAATTGTGGATGCCTGGAATGCCTTGTCAGGAATGGTGGTGGAGGCTGAAACATTGGGGGAATTTAAGAGAATCTTAGATATGCACATGGATGAAAGAAAAATAGAGGGTTATGGGGTAGGGAGGGTTCTGTATTTTTTAAGGATTATGTGGTTCAGCACAACATGGAGGATTGAAGGGCCTGTACTTTATTGCAGTGTTCTATCTTCTATGTAACTGATGCATGGTGAAATGTAGGGCACTGAGGAGTTCGGTAGAACAGAGGGACCTGGGAATATAGATAAATAAAGAGAGCTTTTGGCATCTTGGCCTTCATAAATCAAAGTATTGAGTACAGGAGTTGGGATGTTATGGTAAAGTTGTATAAGACATTGGTGAGGCCAAATTTGGAGAAATGTGTGCAGTTTTAGTCACCAAACTACAGGAAAGATACCAATAAGATAGAAAGAGTGCAGAGAAGATTTACTAGGATGTTGCCTGGACTTCAGGAACTGAGTTACAGGGAAAGGTTAAACAGGTGAGGACTTTATTCCCTGGAGCGTAGAAGAATGAGGGGAGATTTTTTTTTTTTAAGAAGTATTTAAAATTATGAGAGGGGCAGGATAAATGTAGGTGGGCTTTTTCAACTGAGGGTGGGTGAGATACAAACCAGGGGTTATGGTTTAAAAGTGAAAGGGGAAAAGTTTAGGGGGAACAACTTCACCGAGAGTGGTGGGGGTGTGGAACGAGCTGTCAGCTGAAGTGGTGCACCATTTCATCAGATGCAAGGATCGACAATGAGATAGACAACAGACTCGCCAAGGCAAATAGCGCCTTTGGAAGACTACACAAAAGAGTCTGGAAAAACAACCAACTGAAAAACCTCAAAGATAAGCGTATACAGAGCCGTTGTCATACCCACACTCCTGTTCGGCTCCGAATCATGGGTCCTCTACCGGCACCACCTACGGCTCCTAGAACGCTTCCACCAGCGTTGTCTCCGCTCCATCCTCAACATCCATTGGAGCGCTTACATCCCTAACGTCGAAGTACTCGAGATGGCAGAGGTCGACAGCATCGAGTCCACGCTGCTGAAGATCCAGCTGCGCTGGATGGGTCACGTCTCCAGAATGGAGGACCATCGCCTTCCCAAGATCGTGTTATATGGCGAGCTCTCCACTGGCCACCGTGACAGAGGTGCACCAAAGAAAAGGTACAAGGACTGCCTAAAGAAATCTCTTGGTGCCTGTCACATTGACCACCGCCAGTGGGCTGATAACGCCTCAAACCGTGCATCTTGGCGCCTCACAGTTTGGCGGGCAGCAACCTCCTTTGAAAAAGACCGCAGAGCCCACCTCACTGACAAAAGGCAAAGGAGGAAAAAACCAACACCCAACCCCAACCAACCAATTTTCCCCTGCAACCGCTGCAATCGTGTCTGCCTGTCCCGCATCGGACTTGTCAGCCACAAACGAGCCTGCAGCTGACGTGGACTTTTTACCCTCTCCATAAATCTTCGTCCGCGAAGCCAAGCCAAAGAAGGTGAATGTGGGCTCATTTTTAATATTTATGAATATTTTGGCAGGTATATGAATGGGAGAGGTATGGAGGGCTATGGACTGGCTGCAGATCATTGGGACTAGGCAAATAAAAATGGTTCAGCACAGACTAGAAGGGCCAAATGGCCCTGTTTCTGTGCAGTAGTGTTCTATGGTTCAATGATTCCCCTCCCCCCTCCCCCCACCACAGTCTCTTTTACCTTTGATCCTATCCTTTTTAAAACTGCTGAAATCACACTGAGAGGTGGGAGATCAGACAATGTCATGTATCTCAAGGTGTGTCAGCTTCTCTCAGACCACATGGATCTGCTTGAGTGTCATCAGACACAAGGCAGAGAGGGTCAGAGAGGAGTTTCAGGAAGGATGTCACTTTGTATCCAGCTATAGAAATGGGTGACCATGAGAATGGGCAGGCAGATGGTAAAAGAGTCCCCAGTGGCTGTTGCCCACTTTGAGTGCTGCTAAGGTTTGGGGAGGAAATGAATGTTTCTCAGGATAAAATGACAGCAGCAGGTGGATCAGTGGCACCATGCCTGTCTCTATTATAAAGCCGTAAGGGATGGACAGTCACCAGAGAGATCAGGGATTTGTCAAGGACACAGATAGATGGTTCTAAGGCCCCAAGTGAGACTCCCTAGTCCCAGGGTCCAGGATGTCTCTGAGCAGGTACTGGACACTCTGAGAAGGGAGGAGGTTTCACAATGGTACCAACAACAGCGGCAAGAAGGGAGAGGAGGTCCTGCTAAGAGAATTTATGGAGAGTTAGGTAGGTTAGAAACAAAACTTCAAGGGGTATAACCACAGGATTACTCCATGCCATGGGTGAGCATGGCAAGTAGAAAGTTGGGTCTGGAGTGCTTGAGTCATCAGGAGAGGCTGGGACATTCCTACCTGGAGTGAAGGAGGCTGAAGAGGGACATTATGGAGTGGTTTAACATAGAATCCCTTTGGCCCACACTGTTGTGCTGACCAATAGAAACCTACTCAACAAACTAACCCTTCCCTATCTCACACCCATAACCATTTTTCTTCCAACCATGCAACTGTCTAAAAGTCTTTTAAATAACCCTAATGTTTCGGTCTCCACAGGCATACTAGCAAGGCATTCCAGGTAGCCACGGCTCTCTGTGGAAAAAAAACTTACCCCTGATGTCTCCCCTAAACTTCCCTCCCTCTGCTATTGGCTATTCCTGCCCTGGGGAAAATTGCTGGCTGTCACGTTATCTATTCTTCTCGTAATCTTGTTTTGATAAGGAGAATAATCCAGTTTTCTCCCAGGGTAGGGAAGTCTAACATTGGTTTAAGATGAGAGGGGAAATATTTAAAGGAGACTTGAAGGACAAGTTTTCCTTGCACGGGAAAAGGGTACAGGGAACAAGCTGCTGGGGGAGGGGGTGCCAGAGGTTGGATGTTGCCCAGAATAGTCAAACTAACCAATAAGTATCAATAGTTAAACTGGCCAATAAGAACTCTCTTCCCTGGAGGGTTAAGGACATTGGATCGCTGGTGGATTTAAAGAGGAGCATGGAGACTAGATCACTAGGGATTTAAAGAGGAGGGGTGTGGAGACTGGATCGCTGGTAGATTTAAAGGGGAGTGTGGAGACTGGATTACTGGGGATTTAAAGCGGAGGGGTGTGGATACTGGATCACTTGTGGTTTAAAGAGGAAGGGTGTGGAGATTGGGTCACTGGGGATTTATAGAGGAAGGTGTAGAGACAGGATCACTTTGGGTTTAAAAAGGAGGGGTGTGGAGATTGGATCTTGGGGATTTAAAGAGGAGTGGTGTGGAGACTGGATCACTGGGGGTTTAAAGAGGAGGGGTGTGGAGACTGGAGCACTGAGGGTTTAAAGAGGAGTGGGGTGGAGATTGGAGCACTATGAATTTAAAAAGGATGGATTTAAAGAGGATCAGAGTGTTTGACTAAGTGTGAAACCTCAAGTAATTGGGAGATCTTATACAGTTTTTTTGCATCAGTATTTACTCAGGAAACTGGCATAATGCACAAGGAAGGAAGGGAAACAAACAGAAGTGTCATGGAACATATGGAGATTAAGGAGGAGGAAGTGCTTGCTGCCTTACAGCGAATAAAAGGTAGATAAATCCACCAGGCTGGATATAATATTCCATCGGACCTTGAGGGAGACTAGTTTAGAAATTGCAAGGGCCCTGGGAGATATATTCAAAACGTCTTTAGCCAAAGATGAGGTGCCAAAGGATTGGAGGGTAGCTCATGTTGTCCCATTGTTTAAAAAAGGCTCCAAAACCAGGTAATTATAAGCTGGTGAGCCTGACATCAGTAGTAGGTAAATTATTGGAATGAGTTCTGAGAGATAGGATATATAGGTATTTGGACAGCTATGGGCTGAAAAAGGACAGTCAACATGGCTTTGTGCATGGTAGGTCATGTTTAACAGTTTTTTTGAGGAGGTTACCAAGAAGGCAGATGAAGGAAAGGCTGTGGATGTTGTCTACATGGACCTTAGTAAAGCCTTTGACAAGGTCCCACATGGGAGGTTAGTTCAGAAGGTTCAGACACTAGGTATTAATGGAGAGGTTGTAAACTGTATTTGAAATTGGTTGTGTGGGAAAGTGGTGGTGAATGGTTGCCTCTCAGACTAGAGGCCTATGACTAGTGGTGTGCCTCAGGGGTCTATATTGGGACCATTGTTGTTTGTTTATATCAATGAGGAAGATTTTCAAAACTTGCAGAGGGATCTGGACCAACTGGGAGAATGGGCCAAAAAATGGCAGATGGAGCTTAAAGTATACAAATGTGAGGTGATGCATTTTAGAAGAGCAAACCGAGGTAGGACATATACAGTAAATGGTCGGGCACTGAGGAGTGCAGAGGAGCAAAGGTAGCTGGGAATACAGATACATTGTTCCCTGAAGGTGGCATTGCATGTGGACAGGGTTGTAAAGAAAGCTTTTGACGTCTTAGCCTTTATAAATCAAAGTATTGAATATGGAGTTGGGATGTTATATTGAAGTTGTTTAAGACATTGGTGAAGCCAAATTTGGAATATTGTGTGTAGTTCTGGTTGCCTAATTACAGGAAAGATATCAATAAGATAGAAAAAGTGCAGAGAAGATTTACTAGGATGTTGCCAGGCCTTCAGGAGTTGAGTTACAGGGAAAGGTTAAACAGGTTAGGACTTTATTCCTTGGAGCGAAGAAGAAAGAAGGGAGATTTGATAGAGGTTTACAAAATTATGAGAGATATAGACAGAGTGGATGTGGGTAGGCTTTTTCCACTTAGATTGGGGGAGATCAATACAAGGGGTCATAGTTTTAAGCTGAATGTGGAACGGTTTAGGGGAAACATTAGAGGAAAGTTCTTCACTCAGAGAGTAGTGGGAGTGTGGAATGAGTTGCCATCTGATGTGGTGAATGTGGGCTCGATCTTGAGCTTTAAGAATAGATTAGATAGAGACTTGGATGGGAGAGGTCTGGAGGGTTATGGAGTGGAGTCAATGGGACGAGTGGAATAGTTATCAGCACAGATTAGAAGGACTGAATGGTCTATTTTCTATGCTGTAGCATTCTATGGCTCTATGGGTGTGAAGATTGGATCAATGGGGATTTAAAGAGGAAGGGGATAAATGTTTGAGAGATTCGGGGATTGAGGGCGATGGGGAACAGGCATAGAAGAGGAGATGAGGACTGTGGCAGATCAGCTGTGATCACAGCGAATGGTGGGGCAAGTTGAAGAAACTGAATGGCCTCTCATTCATATTTTCTTGAGTTCATGTGTTCAGGAAGCAAATTCTTTGGCTTAGGCTGCAGGCAGCTGAAGGCAAGAGGAGTAAACAGGTGAGTGTCAGGACTAGAATTGAAGTGCATAGAGTTGTGTAAGACTTGAGATCAAAAAGCTGGAGCAGCTGACAACGTGGAAGGATTTTAAATATCCAGGTGTTTGTCAGAGCCCATCAACAATGAGATGGAGTGAACAAGGTGAGCCTTGCTTGCCTGCTGGAACCACTGTTAAAGTACTCAATTCAAAAACAAACTAGTCAGAGAAAGAGGAGTGTGTAGAGCTAGATGGCAGTGCTTGATATTACTCCTGTTAATCCACGGTTGGCATTGGGGTTAGCACACTGCTGTTACAGTGCCAGTGATAGGGACCTGGGTTTGAATGCTGCGCTGTCATTAAGGAGTTTGCACGTTCTCCCTATGTCTGCATGGATTTTCCCTGGGGGCTCCGGTTTCCTCCCATCATTAAAAAATGTACCGGGGGTATAGGTTAATGGGGTGTAAATTGGGCGGCATGGGCTTGTGGGCCAACATGGCCTGTTACCATGCTGTATGTTTAAATTTTTAAAAATTTAAAGGAAGCACAAGAAATGGAACAGGTTTAGATCCTGAACCATCAGTTTTGTAATAACATTGAATGCCAATGTCAGAAAGCTATTGCATTCTAAAATGAAATCTCAACGAATCAGGCAGCATCTGTGAATATGTAACTAATACATAGTACAACAGAGAACAGACCCTTCAGCCCACATTGTTGTGTCAACCTATATAAACCTACTCATCAATCTAATTTCTCCTCCCTCATACACCACGGGATGAGGTAATAGAGACCACTCAGTCAGCATGGACGAGTTTATTCAACAGGCCTGTTTCCATGCTGTTTGACTCAATAGACTTTCCCTTTTATTCTTTTTGCTACTCAGTACTTTTATTGCAACAGAACCTATTTTATTCCATATTATTCCCAGATCTGCTGAAAGATGTGCTGAGATAGCATTAACTTTGGATTTCTGAAATAAAGACAAAAACTGCTTGGGAAAAACGCAGGTCAGGCAGACATTTGATTTGATTGTTGAATTTCAGCATTAGATTTACAGTGAGGGCTAAATGTGAATTTACTCCCCACTCATTTTATTTCATCAGAATCAGAATTTATTGCCATGAACATGTTACAAAATTTGTTGTTTTGCAGAATAAATTTCAAGGTGTATAATTTAATACACCTTAAGATTTATCCCCGCTCATCTTAAAACCGTGCTTTCTAGCTTTAGACTTACGTACCCTGGGAGAATGTCTCTTCCGGCTGAAAAATGGAACGCTGCCAGAGGAGTTGGCATACAATCATCATTTCTAGGAGGAAGACACCTGAGGAGACAAGGTAGAGAATGACAGGGTGTTAAGGTGGCCAAATGGGACTAGTGGAGAGAGGCAAGAGTGAGCATGGATGTAGGAGTCTACAAGGTCCAGCACACAACACAGCCCTCACAGTGAAGATCCATTCATCCATTCACTGTTCCCCTTCCCACAACAAAGACCTACCCAGAATGTGTGACCTCCCCACAGTAAACTCAGACCCAACAAGAGAAGCCTCCCACATTGAGCCCTCTTAGATCAAACCCAACCCAGAATGTGATAACAATCATGGAGCTGACCAGAAGTGACCAGCTCCATAGGCAAATTCATTGAGGATGTCAAAGTGATCAAGGCAAGGGCAAGTCAGAAACCATGAGAGACGTGGAGATTCGTGCACTATTCAGAGCTCATGACACTGCCTTCAGGTCAGGGGACAAGATGGCATTAAGGGCTGATCTCTTCCATGCACAGCAGGATCACCAGGATGTTTCACAGATTGGAGAACATGAGACAACATTAACAAAGCTTTGGATTTTCTATCTGGAGCAAGATGAGAATTGAAAGGTGACTTAATAGATCATGGAGGCATTGATAGGGCAGACAGCCAATATCCTTTTCCTGGAGTCACAGTACCAAATACCAGAGGACATCTTTATAAGGCAAGTGAGGGAAAGTTTATGGGAGATATCGGGGGGGGGGGGAGGAAAGTTTTTTTCCCCACAGAGATTAGGTGGTGCCAACAATTCCTTGCTAGATGGTGGAGGAGGCTGGTACAATAGGCACATTTAAGAGACTCTTAGACAGGCACATAGATGTAAGACAAATAGAGGGTTATGGGTGTGAGAGAGGGAAGGTTTAGTTTGTTAAGTATGTTAATATAGGTTGGCACAACATTGTGAGCCAAAGGGCCTATACTGCGCTATGTTCCAATCAGGAAGGCTAAGCATGGGTACACACAGGGAATCCACCACACCTGTGACACTGGCAACACGGAGTGAATGTGGCATGGTATTCAAACCATAACTGACGAGAAGTCAACCCTGTGGGTCAGCGACAATGATGCCTTCCTTCCTGACAGGATGAATACCTTCTATGCATGGTTTGATAAGAAAAACAATGTCACACCAAAGAAATCCTTATTCCCCCCCTAAGAAACAGGGACCCTACATAGCTGCAGCTGAGGTGTGAAGGATCCTATCCAGAGTGAACCCACACAAAGCAGCAGGACCACATAACATTCTTGGTGGGTGCTGAAGGACTGTGTAGCCCAGCTGATGGAGGTCCTAAAGACATCTGCAACATCTCACTGCAACAGTGTGCTACCAATCAACCACAATCAGAGAGAGAATCATGATTAAAAGGCTTTAATCACATTAGCGTCAGCACAGCTTGCAAGTTGCTGGCCCAGTTCCAAGCCAGGTACTCAGGGAGGGGTTTGGCGTAACAGCCTTTATAGGGATATCTGGGGGGGAGGAGTCCCAGGTTCAGGGGGTGGGCCAGTCCATGCAGTACATACATATACTATACATAGTGGTAGTACTACATTCACCCCTCCTTTTTAAGGGCAGTGTGGGTTCGTGTTCATTGCAGCTTTGCGATATTTCAAAGTCCCTTACAGATTCAGCCTCGTCTATCGCTGCAACCATCGCAGGATATGCTGTGGCAGTTGTCGGTTCCTGGGTGGTGTCTTGTGCAAGAGGCTAAGTCTCCGGCGAATGGGAGGGGGGGGCGGCACTGTGGTGCTGTTTGGGTCGGTTGGAGTTAGGGGCACAAATTCGGGCACTGATAGTGAGCCTGGTTGGTCGGGGTTACTGAGGGAGCGGATTGGCCAGTCGGTCGAAGGGACTCCTGCATACGCCAGGTCCCGGATGGAGACGGCATCCTAGCGGCCATCCTGATACTCCACATAGGCGTATTGGGTGTTGGCGTGGAAGAGGTGGACCTCCTCAACCAGAAGGTCAGTTTTGTGGTGTCTGATGTGACTTTGGAGCAGCACAGGCCCAGGGTTCATCAGCCAGGATGGTAGCGTGGTTCCAGATGCTGATTTCCTGGCAAAGAGGAAGAGCCTTTCAGGCAGGGTTGTGTTCATGGCTGTACAGAAAAGGGACCTGGTAGCATGGAGGGCATCAGGGAGGGGGTCTTGCCCCCAGGAGGTGGGTAGTCCTTTGAATTTAAGGGCTGAGAACTGCCCTCCAAACAGTGGCATTCTCCCTTTCTACCTGCCCGTTCCCACGGGGATTATAGCCCATGGTCTTGCTCGTGGTTATGCCCTTGGCCAACAGCTGCTGGCGCGAGTCCTCGCTCATAAAGGAGGACCCCCGGTAGCTATGGATACCCAGAGTAAAGATGCCACGCAGAGCTTTGATGACTGTGGGTGTGGTCATATCCAGGCAGGGGATGGCAAAGGGGAAGTGGGAGTATTCATCCACAATGTTTAGAAAGTATACATTCCTGTTGGTGGACAGGAGAGCTCCCTTAAAGTCCAGCTCAGCTGCTTGAAGGGGCGGGTGGCTTTGATAAGGTGGGTTTTGTCTGGCGGTAGAACTGGGGTTTGCACTCGGTGCAGACCGGGCAGTTTCGTGACAACTCCCTGATGTCTTCTACAGAGTAGGGGAGGTGATGTATGGGCTCTAACAAAGTGATAGAGCCCAGTGACTCCAGGGTGACAGAGGTTGTTGTGGAGGACTTGGAGGCAATCCAGCTATGTGTTGGCACATGTCCCCTGGAACAGGGCGTCAGGAGGCTCGTTGAGCTTCCTGGACCTTAACAAGATCTCATGGTTGTAGGTGCATAGCTCAGTTCTCCACCTCAGGATCTTGTTATTCTTAATCTTCCCCCACTATTTGTTATTGAACAAAAAAGTGACTGCACGTTGGTCAGTCAGCTTGGTGAACGATTTCCAGCCAGGTAGTGCCTACAATGGCACACAGATTCCACTATTGCTTGGGCTTCCTTCTCAATGGCTGAGCACCGGTGCTCAGGGGCCTGACAGGTTCTGGAAAAAAATGCCGCGGGCCTGCCCGCCTGGTTGAGTGTAGTGGCCAGGGTGAAGTCAGACACATCACTCTCCAACTGGAAAGGGATGGATTCATCTACAGCATGCTTCACCGCCTTGGCGATGTTGCCCTTGATGCATGTGAATGCCATTTGAGCTTCTGCCAACACGGGGAAAGTGGCCGATATCCCCAGAGTGGCTTTGTACGCATATTTGGGGACCCACTCAGCATAATAGGAAAAGAAGCCCAAGCACCTTTTCAGGGCCTTGAGGGTCTGGGGTAATGGGAGTTCCAAGAGGGGATGCATGCAGTCTAGGTCTGGCCCAATGATGCCATTCTCCATCATGCCACCCAGACTAGCCATGAAGTGCTATACACACTTCTTTTGGTTATAGGTCAGATTGAGGCTTTTGGCTGCCTGGAGAAACTTGTTGAGATTGGTGTCAGGGTCCGGCCGGTTGTGGCCGCAGATGGTCACATTATCCACGTAGAGGAATGTGGCCTTGAGTCCATAGTCATCGACTATGCGGTTCATCTCCCTTTGGAAGACAAAAGACCCCATTGGTGACTGAAAAGGACGCAGAGGAAGTGGTAGAGGAGGCCGTCCGCCTCGAAGGCAATGTATGGGCTGTCCTTCGACCGGATTGGTAGCTGGTGGTAAGTTGACTTGAGGTTAATGGTCGAGAAAACCCGGAGCTGGGGTGATCTCATTGACCATGTTGGTGATGCGGGGAAGTGGGCAGGCGTCCAGCAGGATGAAGCAGTTTATGGTCTGACTGTAGTCAATGACCAAGCGTTGTTTCTCTCCGCTCTTCACTACCACTACTTGGGCTCTCCATGGGCTGGTGCTGGGTTCTATGATCCCTTCTGCTAAGAGTCATTTGACCTCCACTTTAATGAATGCTCTGAACCCAGGGCTGTACAGTCTGCTCTTAGTGGCTACCGGGTGAGGTTCTCGAACAGGGGCAGTGATCCAGAGAGTAGAGAGGCCACACGTCATGTTCGGGGGGGGGGGGGGTCAGCTAATTGGTGTTGCAGACCTTGAGGAGCAGGTGGGGGGGGGGGGGCACTGAACTGTATGTGGACACTCTGTAGCTGGCACTGGAAGTCTAGTCCCAGTGTGACCAACGCGCAGAGATGCAGCACAATCAGGAGTATAAAGTTCCTGTACTCCGTGCCACACACAGTCAACATCACGGTGCAGCAGTCAATTATCTCATTTGAGTGGGATTGGGAGGCCAAGGAGGCCTTACATTGCGTCGGGGTTACAACAAGGGAATATTGCTGTACAGTACCCAGGTGGATGAAGCTCTTGGTGCTTCCATCTGTCAAATAAACTATTCGTAGGATGGCCGTTTAACTCAATGCTTATCATGGCTTTAGCCAGTCTTGGTCAAGGATGGTGAAGGCAAGTGTCTGGTCACTGTCCGAGTCGCTACTGTGTTGGTTTGGGAAGCTCACCGATGGCGACCCCCATGTTGTGTGCGTGGTGCTGTCCCATGCTGTCAGAAATGGTGCCACCCCAGCTTGTTGTTCCCAGGGCCCCATCGATCTGTCCCTGGCCTCTGGAAGTGATGTCTGAGGTGAAGGCAAAAGTGGGCAGACCAAGATGGTGATGGCTGTCGGCTGCACACAGAACTGCTGGGGAAAGGTTGGGACATACACAATTTCGCTTAGTGCTCTTTCTTCCTGCAAGCAGAGCATGTGGCACTTCAGGCTGGGCAGCTGTATCAGGGGTGCTTCCCATTCTTGCAGAAGTAGCATTTCTGGCACTTGATGGCAGTCGTAGCGATGTGGCACCCTGTATCCCAAGATAGCAGCATCCACGTCCTCAAAGCGGCAGCTGCATTGCCTGAAGAGACAGTGCATTGCACAGTCTCCAGCGATTTAGCCAAGTCCACTATTTCCTGCAGGCTCCGATCGCCCTTTTCTAGGAGTCTCTGTCTGATGTAATCAGAGCTGAACCCACCCATGCACACGTCTCATGTTAGGCCTGCAGCTGCAGAGACTTCTTGGCAGTGACAGGGTCGCCCCAGCTGCCACAGTGCCTATATATACTTGTCAATCAACTCTCCTGGCACTTGTTTATGGCTACCCAGGAGGAATCATGATTAATAGGCTTTAATTACCTTAAAGTGTTAGCACAGCTTGCATGTTGCTGGCCCAGTTCCAAGCCAGGTACTCAGGGAGGTGTTTGGGTGTAACAGTCTTTATGGGGATATCTGGGAGGAAGGAGTCACAAGTTCAGGGGACAGGCCAGCCCATACAGTTCGTACATACTATATACATAGTGGTAGCTCCACAAGCAGTCCATTGTCCCCAGAGGATTTAAGCCAGCCACCATTATCCAGTGCCCGTCAAGGCAGCTACCATCATCTGAGTGCCCAAAAGAATGAAAGGAGTTGGCTAAATGGGGCGGCACGGTTGGAGTAGCAGTTAGTGCAATGCCTTTACAGCAGCGATCAGGATTTGAATCTTGTGCTGTCTGTAAGGAATTTGTATATTCTCTGTGTGTGTGTGTGGGTATTCCCTGTGCACTCCGGTTTTATCCCACCATTTGAAACGTATCGTGGGCCATGGATTAATTGGGTCTAATTGGGCAGCATGGACTTGTGGGCCAAAATGACCTGTGCGTCTAAATTTAATTTTTTTTTTTAATTTAAATTTTAACATATAAATTTTAAGGTCCAGTGGCACTGACCTCCATGAAGTGCACCAGAAACCCTGGCAAATTTCAACAGAAATTTAATACCCTTGAACATCATAAAGGCCTGCAAAAGGTAGTGGACACAGCCTAGGACATCACAAGCAAAACCCTCCCCACTATTGAGAACATCTACAGGGAACACTGCTGTCATTGGGCAACAGCAATCATCAAGGATCCACACCACCCAGCACACGCTCTGTTCTCGCTGCTACCATCAGGAAGAAGGTCTCGGTGCCACAAGACTCGCCCCACCAGGTTCAGGAACAGCTGCTCCCCCTCCACCATCAGACTCCTCAACCACAAATCAATCAGGGACCCATTTAAGGACTCGTACTTGTGCACGTTATTGATTTTCTTTTTGTTCTCTCTGTATTGTATAGTCCGTTTGTTTACATGTTTATGCTGTGTACTGTTTATTTTTTGCCCTACCAATTAGTGGTAAATTCTGCTGCAACCACAGGGAAATGGAATCTCAGGGATGTTATGTATGTACTGACAATAAATCGGAAATCTGCTCTGAGCGACAGATAATGAAGGGCATCAAATGCCACTTTCTAGCAACATTAGACATCTTCCAGTTTACCTACCATCCAAACCAGACCCCAGATGATGCACTAGCCTTGATCCTCCACTCCATCCTATCCACCTAGAGAACAATGCCTCACATGCCTGACCGTTGTTCATCGACTTCAGATCAGTGTTTAGCACGATCATACGTCAGAAGCTAGTGGATAAAACTGTCCTCACTGAGACTCAGTACCCCTATCTACAACTGGATCCTGGACTTCTTGACCTTAAAATCATAGTCTGTCTGGGTTGGCAGCAAAACCTCAAGACCCATCAGGAAAATGTATGTATCTTGATCAATATGGTTTATAGTGTGAAAAATAAAAATTAAAAAAAAAAGATGGACCACTGGTGCACCTCAGGGCTATGCCGTCAGCCCACTACTGTTCACACTGCTAATGGATGACTGCACTGCCAGGTTCAGCTCCAACAATGTCATGGAGTTTGCAGATGAGACAACACTTGCTGGTCTCATCAACAACAACGAGTGGCTTACGGAGAGGAGGTCATTAAAATGGTTCAAGAACAACAACCTGAATCTCAATGTGGTCAAAGGAGATGATTCTGGATTTCAGAACCATTGATGGTTCCACCATAGAAAGAATGGAGAGCACAAAGTTCCTTGGTGTCCACACAGTGGACAACCTATCCAACCCACAACACCTTCTCATTATGGAGGTTGAGGGCAAAGATATCGGCTCCAACTTGACAACATTTTACAGGAGCTGCAGGGGTCCTGTCTGGCTGCAGCACTGTGTGGGAAAGGAGCTGCAAGAGTCCTGTCTGGCTGCAGCACTGTGTGGGAAAGGAGCTGCAAGAGTTCTGTCTGGCTGCAGCACTGTGTGGGACAGGAGCTGCAAGAGTCCTGTCTGGCTGCAGCACTGTGTGGGACAGGAGCTGCAAAGGATCAAGTCACAAGTCAAAATGAGGATCATCAAATTGGGGTTCTCCCTTTCTTCTACTGATGACATGCACCAGGAACGTTGCTTAAATAAGGATCCAAGAGGAGCCCATATGTTCAAATAATGGGATTAAAATTATAAGTATCTGTCTCTGACCCACTATCATCAGAAAGGAAGTACAGGAGCATCAAATCAGGACTGCCAGGCTGGGGAATAGCTTCTTCCCACCAGCTGTGAGATTAATGAACAGCATCGTGCAACCAAGTAAATCATAAAACTACAGAACATTACAGCACAGAAACAGGCCCCTTTAACCCTTCTAATTTGAGCCAAACCATTTTTTTTTGCCTATTCCCACTCACCTGCACCCAGTCCATTGTTCACCATACTCCTCCCATCCACGTACCTGTCCAAATTCTTCTGAAATGTTAAAATTGAGCCCACATTCACCACTTCTGAAAGCAGCTCACTCCTCACTCCCATCACTCTCTGTGTGAAGAAGTTCCCCCTAAACTTTTCTCCTTTCACCCTTAACTCATGTCCTCTGGTTTGTATCTCACAGACTCTGTCTGTCCCCCTCATAATTTTAAATACCTCTAAAAAAAATCTCCCCTCATTCTTCTACGCTCCAGGGAATAAAGTCCTAAACTGTTTAATCTTTCCCTGTAACTCAGTTCCTGAAGTCCAGGCAACATCCTAGTAAATCTTCTCTGCACTCTTTCTATCTTACTGATATCCTTCCTGTAGTTCAGTGACCAAAACTGCACACAATTCTCCAAATTTGGCCTCATCAATGTATAATACAACTTTACCATAACATCCCAACTCCTGTACTCAATACTTTGATTTATGAAGGCTAAGATGCCAAAAGCTCTTTTTTCAACCCTGTCCACCTGTGATGCCACTTTCAGGGAATTATGTATCTTTATTCCCAGATCCCTCTGTTCTCTCGCACCCATCAGTGCCCGACCATACACCGTGTACATCCTTTCTTGGTTTGTCATTCCAAATTGCAACTCTACAAACTTGTCTGCATTAAATTCCATCTGCCATTTTTCAGCCTATTTTACCAGCTGGTCCAGATCCCTCTGCAAGCTTTGAAAACCATTTTCGCCGTCCACAATCTTAGAGTCATCTCCAAACTTGCTGATCCAATTTACCACATTATCATCCAGATTATTGATATAGATGACAAACAACAATGGTCCTAGCACCGATCCCTGAGGCATCCCACTAGTCACAGGCTTCCAGTCAGAGAAGCATCATCCACCACTACTCTCTGGCTTCTCCCATCCAGCTATTGTCAAATCCAATTCACTACTTCACCATGAATACCCAACGTCTGAACTTTCCTGACTAACCCCCCCAACATGTGTAACCTTGTCAAAGGCCTTACCCAAGTCCATGTAGACAACATCCACAGCCTTTCCTTTGTCAACTTTCCTGGTAACCCCTCTAAAAATTCTATAAGATTGGTTAAACACAACCTACAGGGCACAAAGCCATGTTGACAATCCCTAATCAGTCCCTGGCTCTCCAAATAATTACATATTTGATCTCTCAGAACACCTTCCAATAATTTACCTAGTACTGACATCAGGTTCAAAAGCCTATCATTTCCAGGGTCACTTAGAAGCATTTTTTAAACAACGAAACAACATGAGATACAAATCCCGTGGCTAAGGACATTTTAAATATTTCTGACAGAGCCCCTGAATGTTCTACACCAGCCTCCCTAAAGTTTTGAGGGAATATCTTGTCAGGTCCTGGAAATTTATCCACAATTATTTGCTTTAAGACAACAAACACTTCCTACTCTTTGAACTGTATTGGTTCCATTACCTCATTGCTTGTTTTCCTTAAAATTTGCCTTTCTTCAATTTAGGATCTCAACCCAAGACCCAGGTCTATCCCCCATAATTAACATGAAACTAATGGCATTATAATCAATGGATCCAAACCTGCTATCTCTCTACAGATTTGCTCCTCCAACTCTTGTTGACTATTGGGTGATCTATAGCCTCATTCACACTTGCAAGTAGTCGCAGGAATTAATGGCCAATCGGCATGAAAAGGGTCTAGTCTGGAATGAAAATCGTCTAAGCAGTGGCATGAGATAATATCATCTCTGCCTCGACCCCTAGTGCAATCCCCAGCATAGAATGGGCAATTTCATTCTAGGACAGAAATGACCCAAGTTTTTGCATGAGTGCAGGAATGTGAAGGGAGAAAAGATTAAAATGAAGGTATAAACTTTGCCATGGGAAAGTCGGTGGGAGAGAAAAAGAGAGAGGGGAAATAAATAGCAATAGCACACAATTTATAAAGATTGTGGGGGAAAAAAAGCAATGGCAGGCCTGTCTTCCCAGAATGCTGTGTGACAGAGAAACCCCTCTATGAATGTTCCATGCATACAGCCTTTTCTCTGCCGCACGGCATTCTGGGAGAGCAAGTCCATCATTGCTTTTTCCCACGGTCTTTATAAATTGTACACGATAATACATCGATCAGGATTTAGGTTGAGTCTGGATGCGCTAGGACTGTGGCCCTTACCACTGTTGCCTTTGTGGTGTGGAACGCTTCTGTGGTGTCCAGCGTCCACTGGAGCGTCTTGTCGCCAAGCTTGACGAGGTCGAACAGGAGGGTGGCCACTCCCGTAAGAAGCGATGATAGAAGTTTACCATCCCCAGGAGCTCCTGCAGGCCTTTAGTCCTGCTCGGCTTGGGGAAGTTTTGGGTGGCCTCTACCTTGTCTGGCAGTGGCGTGGCTCCCTCTGGGGGATGGGGTGTCCCAGAAATCTATTGTCTCTAGGCTGAACTGGTACTTGTCCAGGTTCACCGTGAGTCCAAACTGCTGCAGTCTGTTGAACAGTGGGGTCAGGTGCATCCTGTGTGTACTGGCATTGGGGCTGGTGATGAGGATGTCATCTAAGTAGATGAAAATGAAGTCGAGATCCCTGCCGACCACGTCCATCAGTTGCTGGAATGTCTGGGCTACGTTCTTCAGTCCGAAGGTCATTCGCAGGAACTCAAAGAGGTCGAAGGGTGTGATGATGGCCGTTTTCGGAATGTCACTGGGATGTACCGGAATCTGGTGATATCCTTTTACGAGGTCCACCTTGGAAAAGATTTGGCAGCCTTGTAGCCTCGAGGCGAAGTCCTGGACGTGTGGGATAGGATATCTGTCCGGGACTGTCGCATCGTTCAGCTGCCTGTAGTCGCCACATGGAGTGAGGAGGCCCAGGGACTGTTTGAAGGGCAGACAATTCCTCAGCTCCTCCATGGTGGCGAGCTCGGCCTTGGCTTGCTGAAACTTGTCTTGTGGGAGATGCCTGGCCTCAAGTCCCCTGGGGGCCCAGGGGTCTCGATGTGGTACTCCACGCCATGTAGCGGGTTGGAGTCGTGAAAGTTAGGCACTAGTAGTTTGGCCAGTAGGCGGACATAGTCCAGAGCATGAACTCATAATGGCAGGAAAGGGTGTTGCACAGGGTGAGAGGGAAAGACTGAAACATGGTAGCGTTCACCAACCAGCATCTCTTCACGTCCACCAAAATTTCATGTGCCTGGAGGAAGTCTGCTCCGAGTAGGGCCTGTCCCACGGCTGTGATTGTGCACTTCCTCTGGAAAACCGTGTCTGTGTTGTGGATTATGACCAGGCGGGTTCCGAAGCTTGGGGTAGAGGATCTGTTTGCTGCTTGCAGAGCCCTTGGGGTTGTTTGGCCTCGAAATATATCAGTGGGACAAAGCTAATTTCTGCACCCACGTTGACTAGGAAATCCCTCTTCGTCCGTTGGTCCCTGATGTAGAGTAGGCCTTTAAGAGCACCAACCGCCAAGGCCACTATCGGCGGCCGGCTTGTCCGTTTCCTGTCACTGTATTAGGTTTGGTGGTGAGGTAGGAGCACAGGGGGTGGACCGCCGGGCATTTCAGCCCCAGCTGCAGTGATAGAAACTGTATTCATTTTGTTTCTAAGGGGACCCATCACGTTGTGGTTGTGCCGCGGCCACTGCTGGAGGGGCCGCCAGGGTTGTTGAGGCGGTGGTACGGATGGCGTAGACAGGCTGCACATGGATGGAGCTCTGCTGTGGGGTGTGGCCTGTCTGCCGCCTTGGCTACCAGGTGCGTGGTACTGATATCCATGTCCGAAACCGCTGAGGAGATGTGTACCAGCAGATTGGAAAGGAACAGGGCCTCAAAAAGGAAACAGTCTGTGTGTCCATCCCTTAGGGCCACCATCTCATGCATGAACTTGGAGGGGTTCCTGCTGGCCAGGCCCTGCATGTTTAAGATGCGAACATCATGCTTATGTGGGCTGAGTTCTAGGAAGTCAAGGAGGAACCACTGGAATTGTTCATACTTACACTCCACTGGAGGGTTCTCCATGAAGGAGCTTACTTTGGCAGTGGTGGCAGCGTCCAGCATGCTGACAACATGCCAGAACTTGGTGTCCTCTGAGACGATTCCCCTGATGTGGAACTGGGACTCAGCCAGTTCCTGGGCTGGTTTGCCCAGAAGGGCGGCAAATGAATGCCCACTGCGTTTGTCACAGCTGTTGCTATTGTCGTAGTAATGGTATCTTGCATCCTGTTGTGTTCAATGCAGGTTCCAAAACGTTGGAACCGTCAGGTCACCACTGTAGCATCTCTTACAGTAGCACTATGCGAGGGTGAACCAGTAAACTGATTTTATTGTTTGAATTCACCACGTGGTGCGAAGGGGACGCCCACTTCCGGTAACGTGTGCGTTGGCTTCCGGAAATGACGTTAGCGCATCGCAGCGTCACTCCTTGGCCAATGGTACGCCACCCAGAAGCGAGGGATTCCCTTGGTTCACACATGGCATCAACTGCAGGCTTCTCCTCGGTAGTGAAGGGTGCCATCTTGGGTCGGCGATTCGGCTCACCTAACCGTGCAGTCGTTTGGCCCGTTACAATAGCTTGCATATGCGCAATTAGAGGTTGAGATAGAGCTAGCATTAACATCATTCCTTTTGTACTTTTAGAGACAAAGCTAGACCATAACACATTCTATTTAGCTTGTGAAAGATAAACACCAAAAATCCAGGTGTCAGGGTGGGGAAATTAATTTTTTATATATAGAATGATGTAATATTAGGAGTGAGGGTCATTTTTTCCCCTTATTCATGTGTAATTGTATCAATGTAGAAAAAACATTGTAGAAACAATGTAGAAAAACCGAAATGAGAGCTGAGACTTCAGAAAGATGTCTGTTTGAGACATCTCCTGACCACTCATCCCCACTTCCCGTATACAAATTGATCATTTAGAATAAAAATCTGTATGCTTTCAAGAGATATTTTTGCTGTGTGTTCATTTGCAGTCTGATTTCACTTCAGAGGCGTGGGCTGGTTTCCAGACATGTGTTGTGCATAGGCACCCAGTACAATGTGTATGCAATGTATGTCGTCTGCGTACACCATGTGTATGCCTGATGTTTTGCGTTTCTACACCTTGTATTTCGGTTCGATGGGTTATGGGCGTGTGTGTGTATGCATCATGTACTGTGTATATGCACCTTGCAGTGTGTTTGTGTACTGTGTGTATGCACCCTGTAGTATTTGCACCCTCTACTGTGTGTACAGCACCTTGAATTGTGTGTGTGCGTTGTGTGTATGCACCCTGTAGTGTGTATGCACCTTGAATTGTGTGTGTATGCACCCTGTAGTGTGTATATGCACCTTGAATTGTGTGTGTGTGTGCTGTGTGTATGCACCCTGTAGTGTGTGTATGCATCTTGTACTAAGTGTGTGTATGCACCTTGAATTGTGTGTGTGTGTATATGTATCTTGCACTGTGTGTATGCACCTTGAATTGTGTGTGTGTTGTGTGTGCACCCTGTACTGTGTGTATGCACCTTGTACTGTGTGTATGCACACCTTGAATTGTGTGTATGTATGCACCTTGTACTGTGTGTATGCACACCTTGAATTGTGTGTGTGTATGCACCTTGTACTATGTGTATGCACACCTTGAATTGTGTGTGTGTTATGTGTGTATGCACCTTGTACTGTGTATGCACCTTGAATTGTGTGTGTATACACCGAGTACTGTGTATATTCACCGTATTGTGCGACGACCGATCGGCCCACCCACAGACGCCGCCTCCAGAGCCCCTCCCACTGCGACATCAGAGACCACGCTCATGTCAGGACGCGGGAAGTGGCCGTGGTGGGTGAATCTCCAGCAGGGGATGAGGACGTTCAGCGCCTCAGGGGGAA